>NC_089749.1:53418607-53428607 GCF_040412425.1 Macrobrachium rosenbergii | reverse complement strand
CGTTTGTGGACTGAGGTCACATCACCTAAAATTATGTGGAAAGAGGTCACGTCACCTAAAATTGTGTGGGTTGAGGTCACGTCACCTAAAATTATGTGGGTTGAGGTTACGTCACCTAAAATTATGTGGGCTGCTGAGATCACGTCGCCTAAAATGTGTGGGTTGAGGTCACGTCACCTAAAATGATCTGGATTGAGGTCCTGTCAACTAAAATTGTGGACTGAGGTCACGTCACCTAAAATTATGTGGATAGAGGTCACGTCACCTGAAATTGTGTGAAGAGGTCACTTCACCTAAAATTATGTGGATTGAGATCATAAAATTTAGGCCTAGCGTCACATCACCAAAAACTGTGCGAACAGAGGTCATGTCACTTAAACTTGTGTGGAATGAGGTCACGTCACCTAAAATTATGTGGGCTGAGATCACGTCGCCTAAAATGTGTGGGTTGAGGTCACGTCACCTAAAATGATCTGGATTGAGGTCCTGTCAACTAAAATTGTGGACTGAGGTCACGTCACCTAAAATTATGTGGATAGAGGTCACGTCACCTAAAATTGTGTGAAGAGGTCACTTCACCTAAAATTATGTGGATTGAGATCATAAAATTGTGGCCTAGCGTCACATCACCAAAAACTGTGCGAACAGAGGTCATGTCACTTAAACTTGTGTGGAATGAGGTCACGTCACCTAAAATTATGTGGGCTGAGGTTACGTCACGTAAAATGTGTGGGTTGAGGTCACGTCACCTAAAATTATCTGGATTGAGTTCCTGTCAACTAAAATTGTGGACTGAGGTCACGTCACCTAAAATTATGTGGATAGAGGTCATGTCACCTAAAATTGTGTGGATAGAGGTCACGTCACCTACAATTATGTGGATGGGGTCATGTCACCTAAAACTGTGTGAAGAGGTCATTTCACCTAAAATTATGTGGATTGAGATCATAAAATTGTGGCCTAGCGTCACATCACCAAAAACTGTGTGGACAGAGGTCATGTCACCTAAAATTATGTGGACTGAGGTCACGTCACCTAAAATTACGTGGATAGAGGTCAAGTCACGTAAGTGCAAACAGCAAGTGCAGCCTTACATACACAATAGGCAGGTGCGCGTGGCTGTCTGCTTGTGTAAATGTAGGCACACTGAAGAAAAAACATGTCAATGGTTAACAAATTCATATAATGAATATCTTCAGAAAATATTCTGCCATTTATCTATCCGAAAAAAAAAATAATAATAATAATATATAGGTAGTAATAGACCCTCTTTCAAACATGTAGTGTTGAATGTTATTGCTACATCAGCTGCGTTTAGCTCTATCTTTCTAATACTTGATTTTTCAGGGTATCCAGGTGCCCAGCAATTATCTACCATCTATAATAATAATAATAATAATAATAATAATAATAATAATAATAATAATAATAATAATAATAATAATAATGTCAGAAAGGCCATTTCGCACTTGCAAAATGAAGGGAATGAAAAATCTTTGATACTAGACAGCATTCCACTGCAAGGCACCAACTCATCGTGAAATGACGCCATGAGGGATACTACGGAGGTTCCACGTGAAGATAGATTACGAGGAAAGGGAGATGGAGATGGCTTGGACATGTCCTTCGCATCATCCCAGGGAGATCAGCATCTGTTGGTGTCAGCTGGGCTCTTATGGCACCAGAAGAGTTTAAAGAACCAGATATATCTGGATCAGAAGTGGAGATTTGTGGAAGATAAAACACAGAAAAGACAGGTGGAATTTCAAAGAGGGCCTTTTAAGACACTCACATTCACACTCACACACACAATCCACAACCACACACACACACACACACACACACACACACACACACACACGCATATATATAGAATTATGTATCTATATGTATGTGTTTGTACACATACATGTATATATATATATATATATATATATATATATATATATATATATATATATATATATATATATATATATATATATATATAATGTATGTATGTATGTGTGCGGGCGTCTGCGTCTGTATGTGTGTAAGATGTCGAATTCACTTTACATCAGAAAAAATTCAGCCCAAAGGGAATTATTTATAAGAGCAACTGCCTCTGCCAGGTCTCGAAACTGTATATCCCTTCTGAGCTTGATAATGCCCATGCCTTTTGCCCCTGATGAATAAATATACTGACCCATAAATAAAACAGATCAGCTCCCAACCCTTCAAAAGACGAGATAAAAACCCCGAAACCCTAAATCCGATGGGCCAACGTTCGGCCCACCTCCCACACAAAAGGGTCCGCTGACGCTGGTGCCTAAATCAACAACGGAAATAGAGCGCAGGTGTTGACAAACAGTTTCAATATGCAAACCAGAGGAGACGCACGGATCAATACACAAAATTCTCTCTCTCTCTTTCTCTCCCTCCCTGGAGTAGGAATAAGAATAACAAATAAAATTATATTACGTAAAATTAATACCTGTTCTCTCTCTCTCTCTCTCTCTCTCTCTCTCTCTCTCTCTCTCTCTCTCTCTCTCTCTCTCTCTCTCTCTCTCTTTGGAGTAGAAAAAATACGTTCCGTCAAATTAATACCTGTTTTCGTGAGTAGCTAGACTCTCTCTCTCTCTCTCTCTCTCTCTCTCTCTCTCTCTCTCTCTCTCTCTCTCTCTCTCTCTCTCTCTCTCAGTCAGTAGAAAGAAAATTAACATATCAAATTATATTACTTTTAATTAATACCTGTTAATTCTCTTTCTCTATCTGTTTGGAACAGAAGTAAAAGAAAAATCATATTCCGTTAAATTTATACCTGTTCATGAATAATTAGACTCTCTCTCTCTCTCTCTCTCTCTCTCTCTCTCTCTCTCTCTCTCTCTCTCTCTCTCTCTCTCTCTCTCTCTCTCTCTCTCTGGAGTAGAAAGAAAATTAAAAAATAAAATTATACTGATCTGTTTGGAATAGAAATAAAAAAAGGAAAATTATATTTCTTTAATTTAATACCTGTCGATGGGTAGCTACTCTCTCTCTCTCTCTCTCTGGAGTAGAAAGAAAAATAAAAAATAAAATTATACTGATCTGTTTGGAGTAGAAATTAAAAAAAAAGAAAATTATATTTCGTTAATTTCATACCTGTTGATGGGTAGCTTCTCTCTCTCTCTCTCTTAATGAAAAATTGGAAAAATATATCACAACAGACGTAAGCATAATTAATACTTACCCAAGCACACCTACTCTCCCAATCTCCCTCAAACAAACTCAACGAATTCCCCCCACCCTCTCCACCTCTCTCTCTCTTTCTCTCTCTCTCTCTCTCTCTCTCTCTCAATGAAAAACTGGAAAAATATATCACAAACGTAAGCATAATTACTGCTTACCCATCCATACCTACTCTCCCAATCTCCCTCAAACGAAATCATCAAACTCTCTCTCTCTCTCTCATAAAAGCCAAGTCATTAATGCCTTTCCGTACACATATTCCTGATAGGGACTAGGACCCCAACCACTTCCAAGAACCTGTCAGTTCCGTGGGTCCCGGATTTTCAACAAACGGATACCGACAGCAAAACACGAAGACGAAAACAGGATATGAAGTAATGCGTAGCTTCTCTTTTGTTCTTTAGTTCTTCAATAATAATAATAATAATAATAATAATAATAATAATAATAATAATAGCATGAGTTACCAAAATGATGAGGAAATCCACAGTGGTGTAATGTTAATATATATTTTTTAAATAAATATTTCTAAAATAAATATTTACATCTACACCGTTGTGATTTTTTCACCAATAATAATAATAATAATAATAATAATAATAATAATAATAATAATAGTCAGATTTATCAATTATAGTAAGGGAAGTATATAGGATTAAATATAATAAAAATAACATTTCAATTATCTAAACTCTGATGATGGTTCGGAGTAGAAGTCAAATTGTTTGAAACATACTGTTATCAAGTTCCTTTTCCGCCATAAATATAATAACATGAGAATAATTAATTATCACAAGTATCCTAGAAAATTAATAACAAAAATAAAATAATAATAATAATCATTTTAAAAACTTAACAAAGTTGATGATGATAAGAACTGGCCATTAAATAGATTTGAACATACCAACTTCTTCATCTATGACAAATGCAAAATTAATGGTAAACAATAAAGTACCAATAAAATTATAAATAACTTCAATGACAACGATGTTGATAATTTCTATTCACTACATAACTGTACCTACACATTTGTACCTTTGTTATCTTAAACCCACACATGACAATCCTGCACATATCAAGACTGACAACGAATTCAAACACATCCTCCACGGCACAAAGAGGATTTCAACCAGATCCTACCGAAACGCGGGCGGTTCTCGGGTGCCAATAAAAACCAATTTTCTTTCAGGGAACGTGGTTCGCATCAATGCGAGGACACATTAGCTCATCAATGCGACTGTTTATTCGGCGGCATGACCCCTCGTGACCTCGCGGGCCCAAACAAGCCGTCGACTGCACCGTTCAATCAATCGATTTTGTGACAGTTGGGTAACTGAATCGCATGTTTATGAATGGTCTCGATCCAACGCGTTTTGTGATGATTGAAGATGATCTCGAATTGGAAGTCGACACTTCTCTCGATGTTGCTGCTTTGCACAAACATAAAATTATAATGAATATTACACACAGAAACATATATAATGAATATCAAACAAAAACATATAATGAATATCCCAGACAAAAACACATAATGAATATCCCAAACAAAAACATATAATGAATATCACAAAAACATATCACAAACAAAAACATGTAATGGATATCCCTGACAAAAACGTATAATGAATATCACAAACATAAACATACAATGAATATCACAGACAAAAACATATAACGAATATCACGAACAAAAACATTAATATAATGAACATCCAACAAACATACAATGGCTATCACAAACAAAGACATATACCACAAACAAAAACATACAATGAACATCACAAACAAAAACATACAATATCATAAACAACAACATACAGTACATATCACAAACAAAAACATATAATGAACTTCACAAACAAAAACATACAATGAACTTCACAAACAAAAACATATCATGAATATCACAAACAAAACCAAGCAATGAATGATGAATTCTTACAACTTTAGCGACATTTTATTAATATCAATCTTAAATATGTTAGGTCATTTAGTTTTTTTTTATATTTCATATAATAATTTAGCATACAACAAGGCCTCACAAACAAACAAACCTAGTCTCGAAAGACCTGTCATTATATGCTTTTAAAAATGCTCAATTGTCTCCTTGAGAGTCGCTATATCTTAAATTATCTTTATTGTCCCTGCGTGCATGGAAGCATTTACACAACCATAAATGTACTTATACATACATACACGCAAACATAAAAGAAACGTACATACAGTAAGTTTTCAGCACTCCTGAAAATTACATGTCAACTGTCGAAGAGCGTATGAGTGCATTTACATATACATACAAACAAACTGGAACATATAAACAAAACAAACACAAACATACAAACATGAGCGTTTGTAGTCAATACGAGATAATGTACATTCTTCAAGAGCGTTTGATCCATCTGAATTTTTTCCACTTCGAAAATAATAATAATAATAATAATAATAATAATAGGTTCTATTGAAATTATGCTTCAGCTGCATTTATTTTTGTAGAAGACTTTTCTATTTTCCTTTTGCGGACTTCTCTTCAGTGGAGGTGCGTGCTAACAGCTCGCCTATATTTGTCATTTCATGTCAAAATCTATTCTGCTTCTTAATATATTCTATACCAACTGAAGCAGAATCCAGATTTTGACTTTTCCCCATGAAATGACATCTGAATTTTTCCACTTCTGAAGAGAAGTCCGCTAAAAAATAAAAAAAGTCTTCTACAAATAAATGCAATAATAATCAATAGAACCTGTTTAAGAGGGTCTGCTGCCAAATTATAATAATAATAATAATAATAATAATAATAATAATAATAATAATAATAATAATAATAATAATAATAATAATAACGACAAGAAGCGTCATTACGAACACAGACATGTTTTAGGTTAACTAAAGAAAAAAATATAAAAATAAATACATTTTCCCAAAAAAACATTCACTCAACTCAGCGACGTCCGACGGTTCGCCATCATTTCATCCCAATTCTCTCTCTCTCTCTCTCTCTCTCTCTCTCTCTCTCTCTCTCTCTCTCTCTCTCTCTCTCTCTCTCTCTCTGTGCTTTTTGTAGCTTAAAATCGATTCTTTCTGATCCAAATGATTAGGCAGCGTTCAGGGCACGCACGAGGTTTGCCAGCTTCGCTTTATCAAAATATCTTTCTTGCAAACAAAAGGCTTCGCATAAACATAAACAAATACATACATAATTACATTATTATTATCACTATTATTATTATTATTAGTATTATTATTATTATTATATTATTCAGGAGATGAACCCTATTCACATGGAACAAGCCCACAGAGCCACTGACTTAACAATCAAGCTTCAAAAGAATATGGCGTTCATTAGGAAGAAGTAAGAGGAGGTAAAGGGAAATACAGAAAGAGATCTCGCTTATTAAAAGAGAAAGAAATAAATTAATAAATAGATGAAAATGTATTACAACACAAGGAGAATAACAAAAGGGTAGTAATGCATTGCATCTCCGCTTGAACCTTTGAAGTTCCAATTGCGCGACATCCCAGGGACACTGTTCCACATGATTTATTTTGAAGTAATAATGGTACAATTGGTCAGGGTGTTAGACGGGAGGTGGATGGGGGAAGGTACGGGAGGATGAGGACGTATTATACAGTTACGCGTTTGGAAAAATATGAAGTACTTTCGAGGGCAGAAAGTTTGTGGGAGGACCTAAATTTCAGATGGCGAAGATGATCGCTCTCTAATCAGTCTCTGCCCCGACCAAGATTCAAACCTGTGTTTTTGGATTAAATAAAGAGGGACTTCTTCTTCTTCGTTTTACCGTGCTTTTATACCCATTTTTGTATGGGGTAAGCACGGTGCCTTCTTTGAAGGACTTTGATTTGGCGGTGGGGTGGCCGTAACCTCGACCGGCTGCCCTGCCTGACATCGCTTAGACCCCGGTACCGAACGTGTACATGTACTACCGGCTCCCTTTCTCCCAGCAGCACGAGGAGAACTGGGCGGGTAGTCAGTTCGAGACGTGTGAGGTGTCTGTTATGTTTTTAGAAGATGAAAGTGGCTTTGTTTATGTGTGTATTAGTCTGTAACATCCATTTGCTTTCAGCAAACCTATCCGTTGATTACATGTGTAATCCCGGGATGTCTACGGATAGCAAAGTTTCCGCCTCTGACTGGTCTCTGCGCCGGGATTGAACCCCTCGCCACAGGCTTCTATGAAGTCTGTGGTTGCCTCTCTACCAACCAAGCCATCGAGGCTCTAGGATTAAATAAAGAGGGACATAGTCGGCATATCCATTCGGCTATCACGTTTGTATAAGTGACCAAACTCTCTCTGTCTCTCTCTCTCCTCTCTCTCTCTCTCTCTCTCTCTCTCTCTCTCTCTCTCTCTCTATATATATATATATATATATATATATATATATATATATATATATATATATATGTGTGTGTGTGTGTGTGTGTGTGTGTGTGTGTGGGCGTCTCATGGAATGTAGCAAAATTTCATACATTATATATATATATATAATATATATATATATATATATATATATATATATATATATAAATATATATATATATATATATATATATATATATATATATATATATATATATATATATATATATATATATATATGTATGGATGTATGTATTTATGTACGTGTATATAAGCATAAGCATACAGGCAACGCATGCCATACATACATACAAACTTCACACGGCGACCAGGAAAGTTTGGCCGGCCCGTAGGCACCACGAAATAGGCCCACGCCTCTCCGCTCAGGTCATCCCAACTGCCCTAAATACATTAAAAAGTTTCGCGCAGGATTCCATAGAGGCCTTTAATTCTGGATGGATGGAATACAGTCCGTCGCATTTCGCAGAATCTAATTAAAATAGTTTGGATGAGAGAGAGAGAGAGAGAGAGAGAGAGAGAGAGAGAGAGAGAGAATTTGCCTTTATGTAAATGGCGATTGTAAACTCGGATAAATGAAGAGAGAGAGAGAGAGAGAGAGAGAGAGAGAGAGAGAGAGAGAGAATAAATGTGCAATACAACAAAACACTATTGGTAAACGTCCATAAAATAAAAAATGAATTAACGAAACCCCCCCCCCAGAAAAACAATAAAATTAATTTAACACTGAATACTCTACCCTTGTTACAAAAAGAAAAATAAAAAAATAAATATACAAAACGTCCATAAAATAAAAAATGAATTAACGAAACCCCCAAAAAAACACTAAAATTAATTTAACACTGAATACTCTACCCTCGTTACAAAAAGAAAAAAGAAAAACAAAGATACAAAAAGCAAAATTAAAAAAGTACAGAACAAACAAAACCCTACAAACAAATAAACGATTAGCAAACAATACCAAACGCGTCGTAACGCGTTCTGTGTAACCGACTCGGGCTCAGGTAAGGGATAAGCGCCATTGTATCACCTTTGATCCAGCCCTTGAGCCGCTAACCCCTGGAACTACTGTATATATCGATGAATGTTGGGGGAGGGGAGGGGAGGGGACGGAGAGTCAATGCAGCGCCGGTTGCAATACATATGTTGTGATGCAGGTGTTTCAATACACATATTTATATATATATATATATATATATATATATATATATATATATGTATATGTATATGCATATGTCTGCATACACACACACACACATATATATACACACACACACTAGCTGCCCAACCCGGCACTGGCCAGGAAAACTCTGAATGACAACCGATAAACTCTCTCTCTCTTTCCCTCTTTCTCCTCCCTAACATTCCCTCTACTCTCTCTCTCTCTCTCTCTCTCACTCTCTCTCCTCCGTAACATCCCCTCTACTCTCTCTCTCTCACTTCCTCTCCCTCTCACTCTCTCTGTCATTCTCTCCCTTTCCTGTTAAGATGGTTGCTTCAATTACATTGCCCAGCATTTTTGACATTTTATATTTCACCTCTTCTCACCCCCCAATCCCCATTCCTATCGGGGCTGAACTTGGACTTAAAGGGCATTGGGAGTGTTACATTCATCTCAGCGACCTTGAAAATTAATATCTGTCGTATTTTTTCGGGTATTTTTACATGTCACCCACTTTCCCACAACCACTCCTTTGGGTGCCAGTGACGTCTAACCCCCGCAGTATTCTTTTCCAGATAGTAAGTCATATGTATACCAAAATGAGGTATGATAACCTTGTAGAGTTTCCTTAGTTAGTAAGTCTATAGGCAGAACCAGCCCCGTTCCAGAAGTAAAGTATATCTTAGATTAACCAGACCACTGAGCTGATTAACAGCTCTCCTAGGGCTGGCCCGAAGGATTAGATTTATCTTTACGTGGCTAATAACCAACTGGTTACCTAGCAATGGGACCTACAGCTTATCGTGGAATCCCAACCCCGTTCCAGAGAAACCCTTCCCACCCCCACCCCTTTGGTTCCCTTTGGTGCTAGTGATGTCTTCCCCCCCACATTCTTTTCCAGATAGTAAGTCATATGTATACCAAGTTTGGTTGAAATTGTTCAATGCGTTTCAGAGTTACGCTGGAGCACACACACACACAAACACACACATACTTATCTAATTTTATAATTGTATAAGCAATTAGATGTGTGAAACCATGTAAATGACAATTTATCTGAATGTTATAACTGTATAAGCAGCTGGATATGTGCATATGTACATATGACAAAGCCAATATCATCATTTGTTCATCCTCAATCTCGCTATAAAGGCCGGCGTCAACAACCTAACTGTCGTGACGCCAGTCTTAACAACCATAAATCAATTAACCGCTACAAAGGCATATATTCAAAACT
>NC_089749.1:53413607-53416107 GCF_040412425.1 Macrobrachium rosenbergii | reverse complement strand
TTTTTATCTCTCTCTTTTTTAATATATATATATAACTATATATATATATATACAGTACATATAACTACTATACATAAATATACATATTTATATATATATAAACATATACTAGTGAAATTAGTATCCATTAGCTGGTTTATCTTTACCTGAAAGCCGCTTCTACTCCTTTTTTTTTTTTTTTTAATAAATAGGCATTGTACTCTGTGGATACTTCCCTAAGAAACTAATGACCCGTTACATTTTCCCGTAAAACTGCTCCTACTATTTCTTCGTTCTGAAAAATAAAATTAAAAACGAAAGGAAAGTTTATCTAAGAAACTGCATTTAACAAGTGAGAAAAAGGTGGTGTCTTGGAGGACAAACAGTTCAAGACATGTCCTCTAAAGAAGGAAAGTCCTTCCGTTTACTAAACCTGACGACAAAGGGAAGCACCTGGCACTTCCCCCCAAACCCCTCCCCCTTCCCAAGTTAAAAAAAAAAATTAAAAGTACCCCTCCAGTGGACGGGAGTGTATTCAGTCTCAAAGGAGGCCCGTTTATTCATCTAAGCAGGGATTTAGAAAGACTTGAAGTGTAAAGGATGTACAGTAAGTCCCACCGCCACACGTCTTTCTAGTAACTAACAGCGCTCGGGGGTGGGGGGGGGCATCCCCCATCTTCCTATTAACCTGAAGAGGAGGAGGAGGAGGAGAAGAAGGGGAGGGGGAGGAGGAGCAGGAGGGGGAGGAGGACGAGCAGGAGGAGGAGGAGGAGGAGGAGGAGGAGGAGGAGGAGGAGGAGGGGAGGAGGGGAGGGGAGGGGAGGGAGGGAGGGAGGGGAGGGAAGGAGGAGGAGGAGGAGGAGGAGGAGGAGGAGGAGGAGGAGGAGGGGGTTTTGCAGTCGACTCCGTCATACAATCATAACTTCCTAGTATCTTATTGTACTAGACACAATTTCCCCTCCCTTGTAATTTCCCCTCTCTCTTTCCTTCTCTCTTTCCCAGTGATTTGTATTGCTTTTGGAACCGTTTCCTCCCTCTCAATCCCCTCAAGTCTTCTAGTAAAATAACACCCCATCCCCTTCCACTCGGGGGGGGGGTTCATTCCCCTTTCACCATTCCGACAGGTCTTCCTAGTAACCTGAAGCGCTGGGAGGGGGCATTTCCTGTATCATTTTTTATTTTGGTTAGAGAGAGAGAGAGAGAGAGAGAGAGAGAGAGAGAGAGAGAGAGAGAGAGAGAGAGAGAGAATTGCGTCGGGTGAAAGAACAAGGGGGTTAAATACCAAATTCGACATGGCAAGGTATTGCTTGGTATCGAGAGAGAGAGAGAGAGAGAGAGAGAGAGAGAGAGAGAGAGAGAGAGAGAGAGAGAGAGAGAGAGAGAGAGAGAGAGAGAGAGGAAAGGAAAATCTAAGATACAAAACAATACACTTCATTTCTAAATACTACCCATACATATACAATCATAATGCTATACATGCCGACGAGCTGAAAATTTTCCTGATTTACATATAAATCATACTTCAAATAAAAAACCCGGCATATACCTGGGTTTATTTTTCCACAAAAGCAACCTCGTCTTTCTTTTACAGCGCAGATGGGAAAAGTTGAATCTGTCGTTGAAAAAAAAAAAAAAAAAAAAAAAAAACTCCGACACAAGCGTACTATTGTCTCATTCCAGAGAGAGAGAGAGAGAGAGAGATTGTGATATGGGCACTGTGCACAACGGTTCACACACACACATATATACTGTGTATGTATGTGTGTATATATATATATATATATATATATATATATATATATATATATATATATATATATATATATATATATATATATATATAAAAAAGGTGATTTGCTTCAGTAGCAAGTTTATTCAGAATATAATACCAGTTGTGATAAATCAAATTAAATGTAAAAAAAAAAAAAAGTAAATTTGCGCCCAAGTTTCTTCGGCGAAACCGAGTTTTCTGTACAGCGTATAATGCTGTATGAAACTTTCAGCCACGGCCCATGAAATTCTTAGTCACGGTCCCGTGGTTGCCTGTGTTGTTGGTACCTATAGCAGTGGCATACACACGATTATGACTAACTCTAACCTTACATAAAATAAAAACTACTGAGGCTAGAGGGCTACAATTTGGTAAGTTTGATCATTGGAAGGCGGATGATCAACATACCAATTTGCAGCCCTCTAGCCTCAGTGGTTTTTAAGATCTGAGGGAGGACGGAAAAAGTGCAGACGGACAGACAAAGCCATCTCAACAGTTTTCTTTTACAGAAAACTAAAAGACCTCACGAATCTAACGTTCCGCCAATCTTGAAATTTGCCTGGATACACTATTCACACTCCTGAAGCCCAATCTCTCTGTCTCTGTCTCTGTCTCTCTCTCTGTCTTACACACACATACACACACAAACCCGAAACTACAATGAACAATAAAAGCAACAACACGTTCCAAGACAAAAAGACGACAAGAAATCATATTGTTTGGAAGCTTGAACTTCAAGCAAACGGTCCC
>NC_089749.1:53398607-53408607 GCF_040412425.1 Macrobrachium rosenbergii | reverse complement strand
GAGAGTACGTGGCAGATATAAGTAATGGTGTTACTAGATGTTTGGGGGCGGGGTGTCGACACGCTGTTGGTGAGTCTTTTCTGTAGGTTCACGTTGAGGCTAGTGTTGCCTAGACTTTCTACACAAGGTGCAGAAAATTCATGAATCAGCTATTCAAATCCGATTATGGCAGTGATAACTAATATACACCGGCCTGTGGGTGGATATGTAGTCTCTAACAGTTTGTATGTTCGTCAGTACTGTTCCTGTAGAATATATATTTGTGACTTCTTATATTCTGTATCAGTCCTTCGTCACTGGCTTGGAAATAAAGTCGAAACCGGTCAGGACCTACGCTCCGTCTCTTATTTTTCACCTGTGGTAATGTGTGATAAATGAATCACGTACAAAAGTGATAATAATTATATATATATATATATATATATATATATATATATTACAAGAGACATAGAGAGAAGGCTACACTGCAATAGTGATATAAGTGGCAACTTCGATCTTTCGTTTCTCCCTCACGGTTCTGATGTGTTACCATTTTCAAAATTCCTTCCGACACGTCGGAGTTATTTAAAGCAAATAATAATAATAATAATAATAATAATAATAATAATAATAATAATAATAAATAAATAAACAAACAGGCGCAGGAATAATTTGACAGGCCCAGTTAGCCAAATCAGGCGAATATTACTGTGACACAAACAAACAAACACATCCCTGTAAACAAACATAAATAATAAAAATAAAATGTAAAAAACTGTCGCAGGAACAATATGACAGCTCCGGTCAGGTAAATGAGGAGAAAATTACCTTAACATAAAAGCGCACAAACAAACAAACACATCCCTTTCAACAAACAAGCAAAAGCACATCGGCGACTGTAAATGAACGTTCTAATTCAAACGCCCACGACCCGAGTATCTCTGTCACACATCGCCGAGAGATACGCGTTTTCCGGCGTCAGTGACGCTTCGCGATACGTGAATGGTACGCACAAATCAAAGGAGCGTATCAAACGGCCAGTCAGACAAACAGAAGCGAAAATTCCGAGATCAAATATTCCTTAGTACAACGGGAAACAAAAATCGCCAGCGGCTATTTTCAAAACATAAAACATGCTACATCAAAGAAAAGCATTATGAGATCAAGAGAGAGAGCATTATGACCAACACAACTGAGAGAGAGAAAAAGTTTATTTGTGAGAAGAAAAAAAGTTTATTTGTGTGTCCCCTTAAAAAGTCAGGTAATCTGTGAGAGAGAGAGAGAGAGAGAGAGAAGAGAAGTAACAACACAACTGTAATATTGAAAAGAAAAAGGTTTATTTGAGAGAGAGAAAAAAGTTTATTTTGTGTCCCCTTAAAAGTCAGCAAAGTAATCAATGCAGCTGTAATAAAAAAAATAGAGTTCTCTTGAGAAAGTAAGAGAGAGAGAGAGAGAGAGAGAGAGAGAGAGAGAGAGAGAGAGAGAGAGAGAGTCTTTCCTGAGGCCGAAACGAACACACTGTCAATTTATTTAAGTATGAAAGAAGGCGTGCAGCTTGTTGCCATAGCAACTCTCTCTATCTCTCTCTCTCTATTCTTAATGCTCCCAGAGCCCAACACAAATCACCTTCAATTCCCGAAGTAAGAAAACCAAACCAGGACAACCTGCCTAAATGAAAATGAATACAACCTTTAACCTTGACCCAATTTCGGCCCAGTGAATGTTCAGGAAGCGACGCCACGTAGATATCGGTCAGCAGACCAATGAACGACGCAAAACACTCATACATTCAGGTGATTTTATTATACGTTGTCTCTTTCCAGCCATCCACAATCACTCTTGTTAAAGAGGATGGCTCGCTCTCTGCGTTACCCAACGACTAACGAGAATAGAGAATAAGCCTCTCAGTACAGATACTTTCCCATTAGTTCGGACAAGTAATGGAATGGGATATAGAGTTAAGGCTAAAGGCCAAGCACTGGGGCCTATGAGGTCATTCAGCGCTGGAAAGGAAACTGAGAGTAGGTAGGCTTTAAAGGTGTAACAGGAGGAAAACCTCGCAGTTGCACTGTGAAATAATTGTTGGGAGAGGGTGGATACCGAGATGGAAGAAAGATATTATGAATGGAGGTATAGTAAAAGGAATGAAAAGGGTTGCAGCTAGGGGCCGAAGAGACGCTGCAAAGAACCTTTAGTAACGCCTGACGGCACCACCAGCCCTACAGACAAGTGATAGGAAATCGCCGTACGGGCGAAGATATTTTTTGAAAAGACGAAATTCCTTTCCCGCTCTCAGTCCTGAAAGAACAGTCTCTCGCGATTCCAGATACCTCCCTCATCCCAAGAAGCCAGTTAGTTTACTCGGCCTACTGGAACATATGTTGCCGACGTTTGTAACTACCAGGGTGGTCACCCATTCATTTTTTGCCAGCCTGAACTATTCTTTTTTTTTTTTTTTTACCACGCTTGAACTACCGTCTTTATAAAGGAATGTCAAGTGTGGTATGGGTTTATGAAAATATCGTAGGTTGATAGATGTTACTTAGCAGGTGATACACAACTGAATGAGGAAGTGAAAACACTGCAATGTTTGGTGAAGAAATCAATACAGATAAACAAGTAACAAATGCGCCGAAGTTTCTTCGGCGCAATCGAGTTTTCTGTACATCGTATAATCAAGGCCACCGAAAACAGATCTAAGCTTTTGGTGGTCTCGGTATAATGTTGTATGAGCCGCGGCCCATGAATCCTTCACCACGGCCCGGTGGTGGCCTGGCCTACATCGCGATTATGGGTAACTTTCACCTTAAATAAAATAAAAACTACTGAGGCTACAGGACTGCAATTTGGTATGTTGGATGACTGGAGGGTGGATGATCAACAAACCAATTTGCAGCCCTCTAGCCTCAGCAGTTTTTAAGATCTGAGGCTGGACAGAAGAAGTGCGGACAGAATAAAGTGCGGACGGACAGAGAGGCCGGCACAATACTTTTCTTTTACAAAAAACTAAAACCTACAATGCTGGGACAAATTAATAGTAGGGAAGATACAGCAAAAAATAAAATAAAATGAATAAACTCCTTTGTTCGGCAAAATTAGCAAACTCCTTTGTTCGGGAAACTTAGCTGAGATGTAGATCGCCACAAAGTTTCGCGAAATAATCAGCTCGAAGTTAATCCAGCATAAGATTAACAATACGAAAGAGACAGCAGTAGAGCGTAGTAGTAAAGGATAAAGGGGTCAAATCTGAGTATTATTATTATTATTCAAATAAGAGCACCAAAAGTAAAGGTTACTGCTTTATAGGGGCCAAATCTGAGTATTATTATTATTATTATTAATATTATTATTATTATTATTTACGAGCAAAAAAATAAAGGTTATTATTATTATTATTATTATTATTATTATTATTATTATTATTATTATTCAAATTATTATTATTCAAATAAGAGCAAAAAAATAAAGGTTACTGCTTTATGAGGGTCAAATCTGAGTATTATTATTATTATTATTATTATTATTATTATTATTATTATTATTCAAATAAGAGCAAAAAAAAGTTAAAGGTTACTTATTATGAGGGGTCAAATCTGAGTACCAAAATTAAGGTTACTGCTTTATAGGGGTCAAATCTGGTATTATTATTATTATTATTATTATTATTCAAATACAAGCAAAAAAAATAAAGGTTACTGCCTTATAGGGGTCAAATCTGATTATTATTATTATTATTATTATTATTATTATTATTATTATTATTATTATTATTATTATTATTCAAATAAGAAAAAAAGGTAAAGGTTACTGCTTTATGAGGGTCAAATCTGAGTATTATTATTATGCAAATACGACCCAAAAAATAAAGGTTACTGTTTTATAGGTGTCAAATCTGCGTATTATTATTATTATTATTATTATTATCAACGCGTAGAGTGATTACTTTTGTTCCAATTGCACCAACCACTGTACAGCAATTCTTGTTGTCTCTATTTCATATTTTTTATTATGTGCATATTCTATGGGAAAGGCACTTAATGCCCTTTCCTTGCCCAGACACGAAGAAAGCAATAAAAAGAAGGAAGGTTGAAGGGTTATTGTTGACAGCGAATGAAGGCACAGGCTTGTGTTTCAAGGAAGACTTTGCAATAATAATAATAATAATAATAATAATAATAATAATAATAATAATAATAATAATAATAATAATAATCTTCCATAAGATACAAGCCTATTCCTTCATTCACGATTAACAATAGCCCTTCAGCCTTCCTCTCCTCCTTCTTCTAGCTTTCTTCGTGTCTGGGCAAGTAAAGGGCATTACGTGCCCGTCACAATGGACTATGCACTTAATAATATAATCGAACTACCTACAACAAGAAGTACTGTGCAGGGGTTGGTACAACTGTTGAAAAAAATAACCACTAAAAGCAAGGATTGATAAAGCGGTAAACAGAACGTATAATAACGATGGAGTAGAGGAAGTGTTAAAAAGAAAGTGTCTCTACATCCTGGACACTGGATAAAGAACGACACCATATAGCGGGGAAGATGAGCAACTGGTGAGGCTTCTGTGCAAAAAAACAAGGAATCGGAGACGATAATAATAAGAGATTTTACAATTGCTTCATCCACGGTCCAAACATTTCCTGGTTACCGAGGAGAGAGAGAGAGAGAGAGAGAGAGAGAGAGAGAGAGAGAGAGAGAGAGAGAGAGAGAGAGAGGCGCAACAGGTATTACAACTACAAAGGAATAGAAATCAATAAACAAGTCCCTAAGAGACATTAAACCAAGACACCTCAGCATCTCAATACAAGATTTGAGACCCACTGATTGAGAAATCCCAGATTCTCTCTCTCTCTCTCTCTGAAAACACGATGTTGGGTAGCCATGGTAACATAGGCCTAAAACGAAACAATTGCGTGATGAGAAACACACAAAAAAAAATAAATAAAAAGAAAAAACTATCTGCTGGTTGTCCATCGATCCGACCATCACATCTTCCCTTTTCAACTCCCGAATATTGGAATTCGTTACTTTTAAAAAGCTTTCCGTGTTCTTTGATCCGTCTGTTCTTCACGCGCTGGTCTATCGTTACTCACAACAGAGGTGGGGTGGTGGAGCCTCAAAGGTACAAATTTGGGACTTTTTCAGCAAATCTTTTTAGGGATGGGGTTGCTACCCCCACGCCCTTCTATTTTCTTGGCCCAACCAGATGCCGGTACCCGTTAGCAGTTGAGTGTGTGAACGAAGTCGGGCGCAGCAATCCCTCTCTCTCTCTCTCTCTCTCTCTCTCTCTCTCTCTCTCTCTCTCTCTCTCTCTCTCTGGTCCTCAGTCATTTACAGGGATCGGGTTGCCAGCCATAGGCCTTTCTCCATGCTGAATGCGACCAACAACAGTTCACTAACTACCAAATACATTGTCAATTCACTGAAATTTTCAGGAAACTGGTCAAGTGGTATCAACCTCGCCTTACCAGATTAGAGACCCCTGACTATTGAGTACCTGGTAATTAGTTGGTCTTGGTGAGTCTCAGTCAAAATGGAGAACAGCACTGTAACAGCAATCTCAACCCAAAATTCTTCCTAAAAACCCAGACGGCTTACAACGTCTGAAGATATCTCTCCTAAGAAAAAATGGTGTAAAGGTGCTTATGTACAGTATGTGTATATATACAGGTACTGTATATATATGTGCGTGTAAGTATAATATAACAGCACCCCATTTCAAAAGGATGGTATCTAACGGAGATTTATGTTAAAAAAAAATTTACGGCTACCAGACGATGAGGACAGACGGTCCTTGAAAATTTGTAACTTTTTAAAATAAAATCTCCATTAGATACCATCGTGATTAAATGACGTTCTGCTACTAACTGTATCAATACACAGAACAATTGTGCAAGTGATTGTTAAAAAATATAAAATATATATATATATATATATATATATATATATATATATATATATATATATATATATATATATATATATATATATATATATATATATATACATATATAAACCAACAAAATAATTGAATCAAATATGCTCGCCATCTGCTGGCTCTGTATCATAATATGCCACCTAAATTATATAAAAGATCTACACTGAACACCATTCAAGGCGAGGCAATGGCGTCTTGCCCTTATCAATAAAAAATAACACACCGGAAGCTGGCTCTAGCTCTCTTCCTCTACCCAACACACACATACACAGAGAGAGAGAGAGAGAGAGAGAGAGAGAGAGAGAGAGAGAGAGAGAGAGAGAGAGAGTCCCAACTGGCTCCCTGATCCAATATATACATCCTCTACCTCACACGCATGTTGACAGAGAGAGAGAGAGAGAGAGAGAGAGAGAGAGAGAGAGAGAGAGAGAGAGACCCAACTGGCTCCCTGATCCAATACATACATATTGAAAACGATGCAAAGGATTATTCCATAGCATAGGGGGGCCCATTCAACCCAGCGCTCCTCTGTCAATAGACTCCCCTACAAACATTTGACAAGTCTCTTCGATTGCGGGAAACAAATACAGACGAAATTTGTGGTCCTTAGTCTTACGATACTCCTCTATTTGACGAAGCCTTTATGTGCGACACTTCACACAAATTCGAGGGATGGGTGATACTACACCAGCGCGCCAGAAAGGGAATTCTTATATAAAAGGAAAATTAATTACACGGAAATCTTCGCATATTTTCTGTAAGCATTTGAACCTTGTTATGAATGTTATCTTTCCTCATACGAACTTTTGCTTTAGGTCCAACACTTGAGACAATTTCGAGAAATGACAGATGTCACACATACATGCGAGGAAAAGATTCTAAAATCAAAGGAACAACGATTTATTACGGATATCTTTTCTTGTGTTCTGAAAGAATTTGACACAATTGTCATAATTATTTTATTTTTTAGTATACAAACATTATTATTATTATTATTATTATTATTATTATTATCTAAATAACATTCAAAAGGCTAAAATGAAACTGGCACCTTAGGTCAGCTAGTAAACATAAAATGAATAATATAAACAATCCATTCTTATAAGTAGAATGACCCTGTGAGAAAATTGGGGGGGGAATAATTTAACAAATTCAAACTTTCGATTTCATAACTCATTTGGATAAGTTAATCCAGTCATCTAAAAGTCAATAGAAAGAAGACTATATAATACTAAATGATAAAGTTAATCCAGCCATCTATAAGTCAATAGAAAGAAGACTATATATACTAAATGATAAAGTTAATCCCGCCATCTATACGCCAATAGAAGGAAGACTATATATACTAAATGATAAAGTTAATCCCGCCATCTATACGTCAATAGAAGGAGGACTATATATACTAAATGATAAAGTTAATCCCGTCATCTATACGTCAATAGAAAGAAGACTGTACAATACTAAATGATAACGTTAATCCAGTTATCTATACGTCAATAGAAGGAAGACTATATACACTAAATGATAAAGTTAATCCCGCCACCTATACGTCAATAGAAGGAGGACTATATATACTAAATGATAAAGTTAATCCCGTCATCTATAAGTCAATAAAAAGAAGACTATAAAATACTAAATGATAAAGTTAACCCAGTCATCTATAAATCAACAGAAAGAAGACTATATATAATACTAAATAATAATCTATATAACAAAAGCATTGCTCCCTCTCTCTCTCTCTTTCTCTCTTTAAGTCCTCCCACATTTTACCATCCGTCACTCGCACTTCCGGACCTCTAACCTATGCCAAAACCGCTGCATTTCATCTATCACTACACTCTGTCTGAAGCTGACATTAAATATCCGCAGCTGACACCAGTCAAGTTTTTTCTTGTCTTTAATCGGCTGATATATTGCGGTAGTAAAACGAAGATGAAACAGTTCCTTACAAATATTCAAATACCGTGTGGCCGTGACATTCTCCACAAATTAAAGCTTGAATGACTATCTTATGTAATACTGCTAGTTAATGAGAAAATACAATTAATGTTTGAACAATCCCTCCAAAAATGGAAAAAGCAAGCTAAAAGTATATTAACAATTCAGGGACGAATCTTTAATCAGCCAATTCTGATCAACTTCTCCTGCGATATCGGCTGCCGATATTTCCCGTCAGCTATAAGAAAAAAAAAAACTATAACCAACCAATGCACATATTTAAAAACACATACGGCAGACAAGTTCCCGGATATTTTGGAATCGCTTACACCAGAATGGCGCAATTCTAACTTTGTCTAAACTATATCATATTCCAACGTCATTGCTTTCAATAAAATCAGTACAAATAATGCTCAAACCCACAATGAAAATGGCCCCAGGAAAGTAATTCCCACCTCCTGTGTCGTGGAATCAATGTATATATGTAAAGCTATAATAAGTAAATCCTTGCGTTCGCGATTAGGGTAAGAAAGATATACAGTATATTTAAAAATTACTGAAAAACAGATACATAATGATATTGTGACCATAAATAAACACCGTAAAATACCAGGACAGTGGTTACTGCTATATTCATACCTGAGCAGACGAATTTTGGATGAATATCCTTTGCACACTACATACCATAAAAAGGGGAAACAGTACACAAAAATCTGAAAAAAATATTTTACCTTATCCAGGCAATCAATTCGAAGACTCCCCTAATCTAAGCTTTAGAGAAAGATTTCGCATATGACAAGCAAAGGGAAACGATCTAATACTTACAATAACCTGAAATTATAACATTAAAAACTATTCAATCTAAACCAGATATATATATATATATATATATATATATATATATATATATATATATATATATATATATATATATATATATATATATATATATATACACACACATATACATACATACACACACATATATATATACATGACACTTAATATTTCGTCAGTAAAAGTAAAAATAAAAGGAAATGATTATACTAAAAAGAACATAGACAAAACACCCCTTTAATCCTCAAACGTATAGAATCCACCCCTCTTTCCTTACCTCCTTTCCCTACTCCCCCTTACACCCTTTCCCATTTTCCCCTCCCCACCTCCCCTCCCCTGAATACCTCCCCATTCATCAACGTCACCCCTTTCAACCTTTACCCGACCTGACCTTTCCTCGTTCCGCGCTATGTGGTGACCAGCCACAGCACACGGCCACGCTTTTCAACGCCTTCCTGTGTGAACACATTGTTTTTACTTACTTTGTTTCACTACTTCCTTTCTTTGTAGGGGAAAGAGTGGCTTACTATTTACTACCAAAAATTTGGTTAGTAGAGACCACAATAATAATAATATTTTTCACTTATTTTGTTTTGTTACTTTTTTCTTTGTGGAAGGGAAGAGTGGCTATTTACGATAAGAGGCTGTGACTCAACATCAGTATTCACTTTCAAGAAAAGATGTTAGTGGACACTACTTTAACAATATTTTTTTCCCACTTATTTCGTTTTACAACTTTTCTTTCTTGTCGGGGGAGGGGTGGCTATTTACTCTAGTGGATTTGACAGTGCTTCACTATTCACGGCCAAAAAAGTGGTTAGTGGAGGCTACTTTAATAATAATTTTTTACTCATTTCGTTTTAAAACTTTTTTTCTTGTGGGGAGGATGGTGGCTATTTACTCTAAGCGAATGTGACAGTACTTCAATATTCACGACCAAAAATTTCGTTAGCGGAGGCTACTTTAACATCAAAACTATTTTTCACTTATTTTGTTTCATTACTGCTTTTTTTTCTTGTGGGGTGAAGGATATTTACTATATTATAGCTATTTACTATGTGAGGATGTGACTTCACTGATCACTACCAAGAGATATTAGTGGAGGTTAAATTAATAATAATAATAATAATAATAATAATAATAATAATAATAACATCCTTTATTTCAGCTCAGGGTCATACAGAGATTATTCAACGTAGAACAATCCATTGACTAAATAAGACACATGGGATAATAAAAAGTAATAACAGACAGTAATGATAATAATAATAATAATAATAATAATAATAATAATAATAA
>NC_089749.1:53386107-53396107 GCF_040412425.1 Macrobrachium rosenbergii | reverse complement strand
TCTCTCTCTCTCTCTCTCTCTCTCTCTCTCTCCATTCATCTGGAGCTTGCAATTCACCATGTACGCTGAAGGTAAATTTTTTTTTCTCTCTCTCTCTCTATTTATCTGGAGTTTACAATTCACCATGTATATTGAAGGTAAATTCTCTCTTCTCAATTCTCTCTCTCTCTCTCTCTCTCTCTCTCTCTCTCTCTCTCTCTCTCTCCATTCATCTGGAGCTTGCAATTCACCATGTACACTGAAGGTAAATTTTCTCTCTCTATTTATCTGGAGTTTACAATACACCATGTATATTGAAGGTGAATTCTCTCTCTCTCTCTCTCTCTCTCTCTCTCTCTCTCTCTCTCTCTCTCTCTCTCTCTCTCGTTTACAACCGTCATTTTCACCCCAAGCAAATTTTCACTCTTCATTTATTCTGTAGTTTATAATGACTAAGTACACGAGGTCAATCTCTCTCTCTCTCTCTCTCTCTCTCTCTCTCTCTCTCTCTCTCTCTCTCTCTCTCTCTCAAAAGCACCTGACCCCCAATGTTATTCTAAGCCTTTTTACGCCACGGATGAAAACTTGCCGTTCATATCATCATTTGCAAATGGACGGCGAAGTTTTGTCTCTCCGGCTTAAATGATCTGGAAATATTTGCACAAACCCTAGAGAGTGAAAAGGGGACCGTCATATGACGTCGGGGATGTTAACCCTTTCGCTTACGACTCTTATGACAATTACGTCTGTGGGCAGAGGCAGTGACTCGAGCGGCAAGCGTATTCAAAGACGCATATCTCCGACAGTTTTCAAGGTATACCGCAAAATTCTGTTTCATTTTGCAGCTGATTACGGATTCTGTAAGTTTTTTTTTTTTTTTTTTTGATGCGTCATCGGTAAGCAAAGGACTTAGATGACGCTCATGTACGTCATCGGTAAGCGAAGGACTTAAATGTGGATGATGTTCAAAAACATCATTATCGATAAGCGAAAGGGAATGGCAATGAGCGGCGGTCTTTTGTGAGGGAGATTGTAGTCTTTTTCAAATTTATTATTATTATTATTATTCTGAATTCTATTTTTTACATATTAATCTTTGACATGCTTCTTTTTACGCCTACATTCATGTGCGGTAATTTTTAGAAATAGATTCTGACCAAATAAAAAAAAATTGAACTCCAAATAACATAATGAAATAGAAAAAATTTAAGGGAGTTGAATAATTTCAATTTTGAACATGATCATATAGTTACATCCATAATTACACAGAATACAGTAGCAGTAGTAGCAGTAGTAGTAGTATTAGTATTTGTAGTAATAGTACTACTGCTAATAATAATAATAATTACAATAATAACAGCACTGATAATATAATAATCGCACTTATAACAATAATAAATAATAATACTAAGAACTGCACTAATAATAATAATAATAATAATAATAATAATAATAATAATAATAATAATAATAATAATAATAACTGCACTGAAAAAATAAAAAAAATTTACTATTAATCCACTTGCCTTTCTCCGAACACGGTTACTGCACAACACTTACCTGAAAAATAAGAAAAAAATATTACTATCAGGTAAATTATCTGCTTATGAGTTAAATGCCTTGATGAAGACTTTAAAAAAGTTGAAAATATGACGTGTTTAATCTACATTAACATTAGCATAAATATAACATTTATCATGTGTTTAACCTATACTTTACCTAAAGAAATGCAAACATCAACATGACTCAGTACTGCAAATCTATATCATAGCCATGAAATGTAAAAGTATATCGCGACGATAAAAAGCAAATCAATTTCACCAAATTGCTAAAATGCGCCGAAGTTTCTTCGGTGTAATCAATTTCTGTATATCGTATAATCAAGGCCACTGAAAATAGATCTATCTTTCGGTGGTCTCGGTATAATGCTGTATGTGCCGCGGCCCATGAAACTTTAACCACGGCTCGGTGGTGGCCTGGCCTATACCGTTGCCAGAAGCACGTTTATGGCGAACTTTAACCTTAAATAAAATAAAAGCTACTGAGGCTAGAGGGCTGCAATTTGGTATGCTTGATGACTGTAGGGTGGATGATCAACATACCAATTTACAGCCCTCTAGCCTCAGTGGTTTTTAAGATCTGAGGGCGGATGGAAAAAGTGCGGACGGACAGACAAAGCCGGCGCAGTAGTTTCTTTTCAGAAACTAAAAATGGTCACTTTTGTGCCATATTACACAAAAGAAACAAGTATTGTGCTTGTAATACTGAAGAACGATCTAGGTATTGCAACGTTAGATAACTGTCTGATTTCTGCAATATTAAACATCAGTTTTATTGAAGCAATGTTGAACAGTGAGCTAATTTATGCAATATCAAAAGCTGTCCCATTTACATAACGTTGCACAATGATCTGATCTGTGTATTATTAGAACTCTAATATACATAAGGCTTAACAAGGCTCAGAATTACCCAATATTAAAAACTGTCTCAATTTTGCAATGAAGAACAGTAAGCTGATGCAATTCAGAACAATATTCAAATCACTGTGCCCCTCAGTAATATCCATCACAATAAAAAATTTTTCAATACTGAAAAATGACACAGATTTGTACAACATAACACAATCGCCTGATTTATGCAAATTCCAACAAAATACTGAACGATATTTCGGCATTAATACTGAGCAAGGCTCCTGTCAATGCAATGCTCAAAACGCTGACATACGAACATTGCCAATGCAATGTTCAAAACGCTGATATGCATACACAAGCACATACGAACACTGCCAATGTAATGTTCAAAACGCTGATATACGTACGCAAGCACATACGAACATTACCACGTCTCTTGCGGGGAGAATATTTCTGAAATGACTCCCACCGACATAAACAAACACACTGACATGAAAACTTAGTGAAGACGTTTATCAAGTCACAGAACAATATATATAATTTAAAGGCCAAGCGCTGAAAGGGAAAATTGACAGTTCGAAGGTCTGAAAGGTGTAACAGGAGGCAAACCTCGCAGTTGCACTAAGAATCAATTGTTAGAGAAGGTGGAAAGTCAGATGGAAGAAGGAGAATACGAACGGAGATACAGTAAAAGGAATGAAAAGGGCTGCAGCTAGGGGCCGAAAGGACACTGCAAAGAACCTTAAGTAACGCCTACAGTGCACCACATAAGGTGCACTGACGGCACTACCCCCTAGGGGGTGAATATAGATATGCAAGGCAGATACTACCAGGAATGGTTACTTCATTCAGTATGAAATAATTGTTAGAGAGGGTGGAAAGTCGGACGGAAGAAAGAGAATACGACCGGTTTATCACGTCACAAGCATCATAAAACTGTCACCGCCTGTGCTGGCAAACAATCGTGCCATTAACCGAGAGACTAATGAATGGTCAATATCAAGAGCGTACAGTATGTGTAATACAAATAAAAAGAGCAGTGCTAGTAGTAGTAACTTTGATTGTTACGGCAGCAAAAAAAGCAATAAAAACAGTAACAACTATAATAATAAAGCTGATATTCAACAGAAGGAAAAAAATTTTAAACAGTAATAACGGAAAAGAAGAAAAGAGGAAGTCAGCGAAAAGAAAAAAATTAAATAAATCGTTCACGACGTCATAAAAAATTTATTGAATGCAAGAACATACTGGTGATAGCTCGTGAATGATGTACAATTACAAAAATACGTCAAAGGTTACAAAAATAAATAAATACCTGCATACAAGCGCACGCATACACACACAGATATATATATTTTTTAATTGCTTATCACATCACCGTGATTTTTTTTTTTATATCCACAAACATTAAGCTACAAATGCCGTTTAATATCCAGTTCGCTCTACCTCGCAATAATATCGAAAGGGGAATTATAATTGATAAGTGGTTGTCACCTGGAGGATCCCACCAGGTGACAAACACTTATCAATTATAATTCTTTCGGTATTATTATCGAGGTAGAGCGAATTGGATACTAATGACATGTGTTGCTTAATGATCGAATATATGTGTATATATATATATATATATATATATATATATATATATATATATATATATATATATATATATATATATATATATATATATATATATATATATATATATATATATATATATATATATCTGCAAAATCTCTAGCGAACGTTTGCAATCAAACGAAAGTAAATATTCGACGAAAGATAAAAGATTTAAGGTGGGCACTCACTCGACAGAAAGCTGAAACCAAAAGCTGAAAACAAAAGCAAAAATACCAGATGAGAAAATATCGAATAAAAAAAAAATGTTAAAAATAAGAATGGAAACCAATAACACTATGAAGCAAAATCATCACAATAACAAAAATACAGTATTAAACGTTTTACCATTCGTAAGAAAATACAAATCTGAACAAAATAAAAACCTAAAACAAACATTAATAAGGGAAATAACTATAAAAACTTAAAACAAACATTAAAAGGGGAAAATAACTATAACAACCTACAACAACATTCAAAGGGGAAATGATTATGAAAGCCTAAAATAAACATTAAAAGGGAGAAATATCGATAAAAGCCTGAAACAAACATTAAAAGGGGAAGTAACTATAACAACGTATAACAAACATTAAAACGGGAAATAACTATAAAAACCTAGAACAAACATTAAAAGGGTGAAATAACTAACTCCATGTGTTTAACACCTTCTCAAGTGGAACAAACGCTGGATGTAGCGGAGAAATTAACTTCCGGAACACTTCACAGAGTACTAGAGTGGCAGACATAAGTATCTCGTCCTAGAGGCAAAGAGAGAGAGAGAGAGAGAGGTATCTGGCGACCTTAAAGACTTTATAACGATATATAACTTGGTTATCGTTTACATTACACACACACACACACACACACACACACACACACACACACACACACACATATATATATATATATATATATATATATATATATATATATATATATATATATATATATATATATATATATATATATATATATATATATAAATTAAGGCAAATGCCACGAAAGAAAAGTAAAACTCCGGAGTCGCATTTGCTATATATATATATATATATATATATATATATATATATATATATATATATATATATATATATATATATATATATATATATTCATCACCTTCCGTATCTTCGTGATTCATTTATACACACACACATATATATGTATATATAATGTATATAATGTATACATGTCTGTATGTGAGTGTCTATGTGCGTGTGCGCGCGCAAGCGCGCCGTCATACATAAACCCCCGAGAGAGAGGGCGGAAAAATTAAGTGAATGTAATCTGAACGCAATGAAGATATAAAGTAACGAGATAATGATAATGATGAATTTCCCATGCATCATGATGAAGCCCGAGCCTTCATCTTTCCTGATCACAAGTTAAATTTACCCACTCTCCCCCGCTTCCCACCCGCTCCAAGGTCCATGCGCGCGCGCAGGAGCACAGAAGCTAACGCATGCCACCGCCACGAAGAATTACGGCCGGCGCTTAACAATGCAATTAGGTTCAATTATCGGGATAAAAATGTAATCCGGGAATGATTGGGAAGAGGCTGGGAGGGGGTCCCTTTCTGGAAGGGGGTCATGGAGTGTAGGAGGGGTCACACAGGAGGAGGAGGAGGGGTGAGGGGTGTCAGATTGGAAGAAGGTCACAGAAGAGAAGTGGCGGTCATACACCAGGGTAAAAGGAAATGGCTGGACAAGTCAGGTAGGATTAAAGTTTTGGCCAAAAAGAAATGAACCTTTAATGATTCTTCTGCGATGAAAATTACAATAATGGCTTAACAAAAACACTATGGCATTATGCTGCTACTAATGACAAAGCTATGGAAATTACTTTTGCTGCTGATGCCCATGTTATTTCTAAATCATCCAGTTTCTATAAAGAAAACATGTATAACCAGTATTGATGATGCCTGTGGACAGCACACAAATCAATCAGTGAATCATTCAGTTCTTCCGAAGGACAGCCGTACACACTTCAAGGGGCGAATCTATTGCCTTCAAGGTTTCAATCATTCAGTTCTTCCGAAGGACAGCCTTCCACAATTCAAGGAGCGAATCAACTACCATCTTCAAGGTTACAAACCCGCTCACGGGCTCCCCCCCCCGCCCAGATAAGGTCATTCTCTTGCCTTCTTTTCTTTTTTTTAGGTCAGATGAGTTCATTCAGCCGCCGCTTTTTTTTTCTACGTCAGCTAAGGTTATTCTGCTGCTGCTTTTTCTTCCTAAGCCAGATAAGGTCCTTCTGCTGCTACTTTTTCTTTCCAAGTCGGGTAAGGTCTTTTTGCTCCTGCTTTTTCTTCCTAGGTCAGCTAAGGTCATTCCGATGCTTCTTTTTCTTCCTAAGTCAGAAAAGGTCAATCTGCTGCTGCTGCTTCTTTTTCTTCCTAGGTCAGATACGGTCATTCTGACGTTGCTTTTTTCTTCCTAGGTCAGACATGGTAATTCTGCTATTTTTTTTTTCTAAGTCAGATAAGGTCATTCTGATGCTGCCTTTTCTTTTTCTTCTTAGGTCAGAAAAGGTCGTTCTGATGCTGCTTTTTCTTTTTCTTCCGAGATCAGATAAGGCCATTCTACTGATGCTTATTCTTTTTCTTCCTAGGTCAGATAGGGTCAATCTGCTACCCAATTTTCCTTATTTTTAAGCAACCGCACAAATAAAAAAAAAACGGAGGAAAGAAGTCACAGCGAAAAATAAACAATATCTTCAAACACATCACACACTGTATTCCTGTGTCGTTATCGCCTCAAACTAACACCCATAACTACAGCTGTTGCCTACAAGAAACCATGCTGATGAATCAGTAGATTCCTCCTTGCCTCTATTCCACATGCCTATTTTCGAGCAGTAGTACGTGGAATGCCATTCCACCCATTCCAAATCGACGTGACCATTCCATTAACAGGAGTATCCCCTTCTATATGGCGTACTGACCAATACCTTGTTTCCTTCGTCCAGTGAAATTTACTTATCACTTCACCACATTTTAGATATCTTTAATTCAATACAAATGCAATAAATAATACCTCTTTGTTTCTTACAATGCACTGTCATTCGCCTAGCAACTCAATTTATTATACTATCGAGAAATATTAATTTTCAAAATTATACTTGAGTGCTTTCAACCTCTAACATTCCGAAATCTGTTAATTTTAAAATGTAAATTCGGAGAGGAATATTTCCCGAACACATTTACACAATCAATATATATCATCAGTGGCTATACTCGTGTAACGCATACGAAAATGTAAGTCACACATACACAAGCACATGAGTACAATTATACATACATATATATATATAATGTGTGTGTATATACATACTTACATACATATATATATATATATATACAGTATAAATATACGTATATATGCCCATTATACAGTACATACATATATATATACATATATGTGTTTGGATGTGGGTGTGCATGTATAATGTATGCACGTATGTGTTTGTGTGTATGTGTGTGATATACATACATACATACACACATATATACACTACATATTTCATATCTATATATTCATGTATTCGTAAATACAGTTGTAAAACGCTGACGACCACGAACAAAGCATAAAAACAAACCTGAACAAATACCATGATGGGGGTAAACAAAAACATGAAAGGAAAACAATGAAGGAGTAAACAGGCATAAACCAAAACAACTCGAAACAAGGCCTTGTCCCTGAGACTTAGTCTTGGTCTCTGAATGCCCAAATACCTACGACATGGGCCTGTGACACAACTGACCGAAAGACTCAAGCGGTGCGGCAGAACTGCAAAATCGGATCTCTCTCTCTCTCTCTCTCTCTCTCTCTCTCTCTCTCCATAATAGCACAGGAAAACGACATCGCGGTCACGAACAAAATAACACTGAAAATTAAAATGACAAAATAATCATCTTTCTCTCTCTCTCTAAGCTCTTCGTTGGAGGAGTCGGTAGAGCTGTGGACTAGCACTCGCTAGGCCCGAGTTCGAGTCTCCGGCCGGCTGATGAAGTGTTAGAGGAATTTATTTCTGGTGATAGAAATTCATTTCTCGCTATAATGTGGATCGGATTCCACAATAAGCTGTATGTACCGTTGCTAAGTAACCAACTGGTTCTTAGCCACGTAAAATAAGTCTAATCCTTCGGGCCAGCCCTAGGAGAGCTGTTAATCAGCTCAGTGGTCTGGTAAAACTAAGGTATACTTAACCTTTCTCTCTCTCTCTCTCTCTCTCTCTCTCTCTCTCTCTCTCTCTCTCTCTCTCTCTCTCTCTCTCCATAAAATACCACCGTAAAACGATATCGGACAAAATAATTTTGACAATAAAAACTTCCAAACTAATACTTCTCTCTTTCTCTCTCTCTCTCTCTCTCTCTCTCTCTCTCTCTCTCTCTCTCTCTATATATATATATATATATATATATATATATATATATATATATATATATATATATACATATATATCAGATATATATAATATATATAAATATATATATATATATATATATATATATATATATATATATATATATATATGCGGTAAAACGATATTGGACAAAATAATTTTTTAAAGTGAAAGCCACCTAACTAATGCTTCTCTCTCTCTCCATAAAATACCACCGTAAAACGATATCGGACAAAATAATTTTGAAAATCAAAACTTCCCAACTAATACTTTTCTCTCTCTCTCTCTCTCTCTCTCTCTCTCTCTCTCTCTCCGACACCCCCACCAAAACCATAAAAATATTTGCACTTCAATTCCACAACAATTCAAGAACTGGTATCAGATGCTCTCCACCGCAATCTGCTTTGCATAATAAGCCAAACGACGAGACTGCCCCTTTATCATCATTTGCTCTCGAGGCTTCTAACCTACGGAGCTGTTGCCACCTCACTGAATTTCTACCATTGAGAACCAACCCGTACATGCACTCTGGTATAAGTTGGACAAGTTCCTGGATATCCTATCGTCTGAGCCAAGTTCCTGGATATCATACCAGCTGAGCCAAGTTCCTGGATATCCTATCGTCTGATCCAAGTTCCTGGATATCATACCGGCTGAGCCTAGTTCCTGGGTATCATACCGGCTGAGCCAAGTTCCTGGATATCCTATCGTCCGAGCCAAGTTCCTGGATATCCTACCGGCTGAGCCAAGTTCCTGGATATCATACCGGCTGAGCCAAGTTCCTGGATATAATACCAACTGAGCCAAGGTTTTGGATATCATATCGGCTGAGCCAAGTTCCTGGATATCATACCGGCTGAGCCAAGTTCCTGGATATAATACCAGCTGAGCCAAGTTCCTGGATATCTGGACATCCTATCGACTGAGTCCAGCTCCTGTATATCCTACCGGCTGAACCAAAGGTTGAGCCAAGTTCCTGGATTTTTGGATATCCTACCGACTGCGCCAAGTTAAGTCAAGTTCCTGGATATCCTACTGGCTATGCCAAGTTTCTGGATATCCTACTGACTGTGCCAAGTTCCTAGATATCCTACTAACTATGTCAAGTTCCTGGATATCCTACCGGCAGAGCCAAGTTCCTGGATATCCTTCCAAGACGCAATGGCACCGGTCACCTCAACGACCCTCATACATGGCACTAATTCACACTCGATAGGCACCTTGTATTCAACGCCAAAGTCACATCCTACATCATTGATTTCAATGACTGCAGTGAGTCATGACCGAGTTCATTTGGAGGAGGGCCTCGATGAGGTAATCCCCAATCCCCGGAGAGGTGGAACCCATCATCAGGTAAGCTCTCTCTCTCTCTCTCTCTCTCTCTCTCTCTCTCTCTCTCTCTCTCTCTCTCTCTCTCTCTCTCTTAATAACATTCACTTGAAAAAAAACTCAGGCAAGTAAAAATAAGAAATGAATCTGCTTTACGAATGTACAGTACATAAGGCAGTGGACTTGAGAAGAAAGAGAGAGAGAGAGAGAGAGAGAGAGAGAGAGAGAGAGAGAGCCTAGGCGCTTGTGTGAACATGAAA
>NC_089749.1:53376107-53381107 GCF_040412425.1 Macrobrachium rosenbergii | reverse complement strand
AAAGCATCGCCCATAAATCTTGTCCTGAAGACCTACACTGGCCCTAATTCTTCAGGTACCGTCTGTCAAGGCGGAAAAAAAATAATATCCCAGCATAAAAAATTCCATGCGTTACGAAGAGAGAGAGAGAGAGAGAGAGAGAGAGAGAGAGAGAGAGAGAATCTGGGGAGATTGGAGATTGGGGAGGGGAGAGTGTAGCGCAGACGCGAGCTGGAGAAGTGACGGAAAAGGTAAATAAATAGTTTAAGTAAGAGACATAGAAAGGTAATTTATGGGGTAACAAACGAAGAAGTAAGAGAAGAGAACAAGTGAAGAAGTAGGAGAAAAGCTGATAGCTAGACACATAAGTAAGAGCAGGAAACAGGAGACGAAGTTTCAGAAGCGGGAGAGGTCCAAGAATAAATGAAAAATATCAAAGAAGTGAATAAAAGGTCGGAGTTATAAAACTGAAACGAAAAGTTATGGCACAGAGTGAGGTAGGAGGAGTAAAGGTAGGAGTTTTAGAAGTGAGGAAAAAGTTAAGGCATAAGGTGAGATAGAAGGAGAAAAGATAAGAGGAGTTTTAGAAGTGAGGAAAAGGTTAAGGTATAGAGTGAGGAATAGAGTGAGGTAGGAGTAGAAAAGGTAGGAGCTTTAGAAGTGAGGAAAAAGTTAAGGTATAGAGTGAGGTAGGAGCAGAAAAGGTAGGAGTTTTAGAAGTGAGGAAAAAGTTAAGGCACAGAGTGAGGCAGGAGGAGTTTTAGAACTGAGGAAAAAGTTAAGATATAGAACGAAGTAGGAGGAAAAAAGGTAGGAGTTTTAGAAGTGAGGAAAACTTAAGGCATAGAGTGAGGTAGGAGGAGAAAAGGTAGGAGTTTTAGAATTGAGGAAAAAAGTTAAGGCACAGAGTGAGGTAGGAGGAGAAAAGGTAGGAGTTTTAGAAGTAAGGAAAAAGTTAAGACATAGAGTGAGGTAGGAGGAGAAAAGGTACGAGTTTTGGAAGTGAGAAAAAGTTAAGGCACAGAGTGAGGTAGGAGAACAAAAGGCAAGAATTTTAGAATTGAGAAAAAAGTTAAGGCACAGAGTGAAGTAGGAGGACAAAAGGCGAGAATTTTAGAAGTGAGGAAAAAGTTAAGGCACAGAGTGAGGTAGGAGGAGAAAAGGTAGGAGTTTCAGAAGTGAGGAAAAGGTTAAGGCACAGAGTGATGTAGGAGGAGAAAAGGTAGGAGTTTTAGAAGTGAGGGAAAAGTTAAGACAGGGTGAGGTAGGAGGATAAAAAGTAGGAGTTTTAGAAGTGAGGAAAAAGTTAAGGCACAGAGTGAGGTAGGAGGAGAAAAGGTAGGAGTTTCAGAGGTGAGGAAAAGTTTGAGGCACAGAGTGATGTAGGAGGAGAAAAGGTAGGAGTTTTAGAAGTGAGGGAAAAGTTAAGACATAGGGTGAGGTAGGAGGATAAAAGGTAGGAGTTTTAAAAGTGAGGAAAAAGTTAAGGCACAGAGTGAGGTAGGGGGGGGAAGGTAGGAGTTTTAGAAGTGAATAAAAAGTTCAGGCACAGAGTGAGGTAGGAGGATAAAAGGTAGGAGTCTTAGAAATGAGGAAAAAGTTAAGGTATAGAGTGAGGTAGGAGTAGAAAACGTAGGAGTTTTAGAAGTGAGGAAAACGTTAAGGCACAGAGTGAGGTAGGAGGAGAAAAGGTAGGAGTTTTAGAAGTGAGGAAAAAGTTAAGGCACAGGGTGAGGTAAGAGGAGAAAAGGTAGGAGTTTTAGAAGTGAAGAAAACGTTAAGGCAAAGAGTGAGGTACGAGAGGCAGGAGGTAAGGTAGTTTTAGAAGTGAGGGAAAAGTTAAAGCAAAGAGTGAAGTAAGAGAAGCATGAGCAGTAAGGGAACAAAGAGCGAAGAAACGAGGAGAAGTAGAGGAAATAGATATAAAGTCGACGAAATGGATTCCCAGACTTCCAAATTCGTCGGAAATACGGAATTATCCAGTGAAAAATGCGCCGAAGTTACTTAGCCGCAATCGAGTTTTCTGTACGGCGTATAATCAAGGCCGCCGAAAACATCTATCTTTCGGTGGTCTCGGTATAATGCTGTATGAGCCGGCCCCAGGAAACTTTAACCTAGGCCCGGTGGTGGCCTGGCCTATATCGTTGCCAGACACACGATTATGGCTAACTTTGACCTCAAATAAATCTTTAAAAACTAATGAGGCTAGAGGGCTGCAATTTGGTATGTTTGATGATTTGAAGGTAGACGATCAACATACCAATTTGCAGCCCTCTAGCCTCAGTAGTTTTTCAGATCTGAGGGCGGACAGAAAAAGTGCAGACGGACAGACAAAGCCGGCACAAGAGTTATCTTTTCAGAAAACTAAAAGACAGTTGTTCATCTATGGCCAGTGCATGAACGCGACCAAGGGCGTCGTTTCACTCACAGCTTTTGAGAGAGAGAGAGAGAGAGAGAGAGAGAGAGAGAGAGAGAGAGAGAGAGAGAGAGAGAGAGAGAGAGAGAGAGAGTTCCCTTCATACGTCAAAGCCAGAAGATGGAAAGCAGTGGAAAACTGTGTAGAAAGAAAAATGGAAAAGAATTTGCATTAATTCAGAGAATTTTTCTCTTCAAAACTTTGCAGACTTCTCAAGGATGACGATGATGACGAGAGAGAGAGAGAGAGAGAGAGAGAGAGAGAGAGAGAGAGAGAGAGAGAGAGAGAGAGAGAGAGGAAATTGGTGTAAGTTAATTCTGGAGTAAAGGCGTGCAAATCCAAGACAACAATCAGTCACAAGCGTCACTTACTGCAAAACCGAGGATGAACCCCGAAAGAGAGAGAGAGAGAGAGAGAGAGAGAGAGAGAGAGAGAGAGAGAGAGAGAGAGAGAGAGAGAGAGAGGCCCCGGCACTTTCTGGGTCTCCCTCACCTCTTTCCTTCCAGCTGCGACTGCTTCACCAACCTAGCCTCTCCCATTCTTCCCACAACACCCAACCATTTCAAAGTACTTAGATTTTTAGTTTCAACTTTGGTTATACGAATAGGTTTCAACCTCTTAATCCAACTTAATACACCTATATTGCAACGATAATTCCCCTCCACTGAACCCAGGAACTTGCTTTTAATTACATAGGAAAGAATTGCATTCATTTGTTCTGCAATTTCCAAACTGTTTCCCAAACATTCTTCTATATGAAACTTTGCCAATCTCCCGATGCCTTCCTTACCTTTCCTTCCTCCCTTTTCACCCACAGTACTTTCTTCCAAGTCTAAATCAAGTCAAATGACCCACTGAAAGAAAGAATGCTCATCAGCCTAAAATTTGAAAAGATTATTACGCTGTCTACCAGCAACCTCCTCAGCAACCAGTGAAACACAATGACCAAACGACATAAACATTATGTGGCTCAACGAAGTAGTGAGACTTTTTCTCGAACACTTTTTGTCTCAAAGTAATATAACAATTTTATGGCCACGAAGAAAAACAATAAATCTGCGACCTGTAAGGCACAAATGACAAATCAAGAGATAAAAACTTGATGCTCATAAGAAAGAAATTAATCCACGTATTATGTCGCTAGTAAAACCGTCTATAAAATAAAGTATAATTTTTCTTACCATTTTCTTTTTTTGGGGGGAGGAGGATGGCGGGGGAGAGAGAGAGAGAGAGAGAGAGAGAGAGAGAGAGAGAGAGAGAGAAGGCGCTATCTACGTCGTCTTGCTTACAATACCCTTGATAGCAACAAATTGTTGCTGAACTTTGCTATGAAGGTTTATAAATTTGAAGTGGTCGATTCTCTCTCTCTCTCTCTCTCTCTCTCTCTCTCTCTCTCTCTCTCTCTCTCTCTCTCTCTCTCTCGAAGAAGAAGAAGAAAGAAGAAGAAGAAGAAGAAGAAGAAGAAATCTCCAACCCAAGGTAATAAAACCATTAATCAAATGTTCTATGCACTTTTTATATATTTCTGAGATCACAGACCATTGGTTCAGATAATCCAGTGGCTCTTTCCAGCACAATCCCGAAAAAGAAACAAGAAAAGAGAACAGAAGGAAAGGTGGGGTCTTCACCAGGAAGGAAGCGATATATATATATATATATATATATATATATATATATATATATATATATATATATATATATATATATGAATATAAGAAGGCCTATAAAACACTATTTAAACGTTGAAACCATATATTTCGGGCACTAGCTTCTGTGCCCCTGTTCACTGGTAGAATATGGACAGGTGGAAAGTTACAATGGTATATATACAAAAAACATAAAGGTGTGGCCCTAGGCCTCCGATGCTATGGAGGTGGCGTTTCTTAAGGAGGAGAATGGCCAAATTCCCTAGTGGTTTTTGGCCTCATTAGCTCCCGTTTGGCGATGGATCTGGCGGTCGCGTTTCCTGGGTCATCTTCTTCATGAGGGGTTTGAGGATTAAGGTGTCGATGTCATCCGATTTCCAATGTCCTCCTGACAGGTTCATATTGTTGGTTTGATTGATGATAGCAGATTCCAGCATCCTTCTTTTGTACGGACAGCTACTTTTGAAAACCAACTCCGCCCCACTCCAGTTAATGGCATGCCCTGTATTTCTGATATGTGGAAAATTCCCGAACTCTCCAGCGTAACGTACTGATCTTTTGTGCTCTGTTATTCTTTGCGAGAGCGATCTACCTGTCTCGCCTACGTAGATGTCCTGACAATTACTACACGGTATCTTGTAAACTCCGGCTCCTTCCCTTTTGTTATTTAAGTATAAGTTAACGAGCGAACTCCCGATGGATTTGGGATAATGGAAAATGAAAGATTGTTAGGCCTGAGTTGCTCGGAAGCCTTTTGGATGTTTTCATCGTACGGAAGCTTTATTTTGTTGTTGAAATATATTTGTCTGTTGTGAGTGGGACCTTTATAGTATATTTTATTCGCTTTGTTAATAGCCCTCTCGATATGTGTGGTGGATATAGCAGTTGCGTTAGGTGTTGGCGGATCGTGTTAAATTCTTTATCCAGGTACTCATTTGAACATATCCTAAGTCCTTTGA
>NC_089749.1:53356107-53368607 GCF_040412425.1 Macrobrachium rosenbergii | reverse complement strand
AATATTTTAGGAAAATATATTATTTCCATAAGTAACATATTGACAGTTTAAGAAAGAATGAAATTTTACTTCCCTGGGCGACATATCAATAATTTGAGAAAAAATTAATTTTTATTTCCATGAGCGACTTAACAATTCAAGAAAAAATATATATTTTTTTTATTTCGATAAGCGGTATATCAACGATTTAAGAGAAGAAAATACAAATTTAATTTGATAAACGACAACAACAATTTAAGAAAACATTTTTATTTCGATAAGCGACATATGAACAATTTAAGACAAATTTTTTTTCATTTCAATATGCGACATACGAACAATTTAAGAAAAAAATACTCTTCTATTTCCATGCGTGATCGACACATCAACAATTCAAGAGAAATTAAAACCATAAATCGAAAATTCTGTTCGTATTCGATTGCTGAAACATTTTTGCCTTGAATGTTATCATAAGAACTGCTATTCAGCATTTTAAGTTTTCTGTAAAAGAAAACTATTATAGAGATGGCTATTTGTCTGTCCGTCCGCACTTTTTCTGTCCACCCTCAGATCTTAAAAACTACTGAGGCTAGAGGGATGCAAATTGGTATGCTGATCATCCACCTTCTAATATCAAACATGCCAAATTGCAGCCATCTAGCCTCAGTAGTTTTTATTTTATTTAAGGTTAAAGTTAGCCATAATCGTGCGTCTGGCAACGATATACGACAGGCCACCATCGGACCATGGTTAAAGTTTCATGGGCCGCGGCTCATGCAACATTATACCGAGACCACCGAAAGATAGATCTATTTTCGGTGGCCTTGATTATACGCTGTACCGGCTGTACAGAAAACTCGACTGCGCCGAAGAAACTTCGGCGCATTCTTTACTTGTTTTTTATGTTAGTAAGTTTACTTCTCTTGGACTCTCAAAAGACAAATCCTAATATTTATTCTAATGTCCCCAAGATAATATTTTTCCCTTACATGAATTTTTAACAATTTCTTCTATAAGGAAAAATATTAACTTGGGGACATCAGAATCTATAATGGGATTTATCTTTGAAGATTTCAAGAAAAATAAACTAAAAAAAAAAAAAAAAAAAAAAAAAAAAACGCTAAATAGCAATGTTTAAGGCTACATTCAAGGAAAAAAAAAATATTTCTTAAAAACGAACGTTCATAGTAGTTAAATATCTTCGTGAAAAAAACTTCAGTTAAATATCAATTAAAGGGACATATTGAAAAAGAAAAAACATTTACAAATGTCGAAGGACAACTATGATTAATATCTCCAAGTGACGTATTACATGAAAAAATGGCCACCACATAAAATTACTGACCTCCTTCAAACAAACGTTTTGAGTTAATAAGCTAAAACGAGAGAGAGAGAGAGAGAGAGAGAGAGAGAGAGAGAGAGAGAGAGAGAGAGAGAGAGAGAGAGAGAGACCATAAAAAATTACTGACCGCCTTTAAAAAAACATTTTGAGTTAATAAATGCTAAAAATCGATAGATTGAGAGAGAGAGAGAGAGAGAGAGAGAGAGAGAGAGAGAAGCCACCAATAAAATTACTGACCTCCTTCAAGCAAACATTTTGAGCTAAAGCTAAAACGAAAAAGAGAGAGAGAGAGAGAGAGAGAGAGAGAGAGAGAGAGAGAGAGAGAGAGAGAGAAAAGCCACACATAAAATTACTGACCTCCTTCAAGCAAACATTTTGAGTTAAATCCTAAAAAGAGAGAGAGAGAGAGAGAGAGAGAGAGAGAGAGAGAGAGAGAGAAGCCACCAATAAAATTACGGACCTCCTTCAATGCAAACATTTTGAGTTAAATCTAAAAAAGAGAGAGAGAGAGAGAGAGAGAGAGAGAGAGAGAGAGAGAGAGAAGCCACCAATAAAATTACTGACCTCCTTCAAGCAAACACTTCGAGTTAAATCCGAAAAAAGAGAGAGAGAGAGAGAAAGAGAGGTCACCACATAAATTACTGACCTCCTTCAAGCAAACATTTTGAGTTAAATCCTAAAAACGAGAGAGAGAGAGAGAGAGAGAGAGAGAGAGAGAGAGAGAGAGAGAGAGAGAGAGAGAGAGAGAGAGAGAGAGGAGCCACCACATAAAATTACTGACCTCCTCAAGCAAACATTTTGAGTTAAATCCTAAAAAAAAAAGAGAGAGAGAGAGAGAGAGAGAGAGAGAGAGAGAGAGAGAGAGAGAGGAGCCACCACATAAAATTACTGACCTCCTTCAAGCAAACATTTTGAGTTAAATCCGAAAAACGAGAGAGAGAGAGAGAGAGCGCCACCACATAAGATTACTGACCTCCTTCAAGCAAACATCTTGAGTTCAGTCCTAAAAACGAGAGAGAGAGAGAGAGAGAGAGAGAGAGAGAGAGAGAGAGAGAGAGAGAGAGAGAGAGAGCTCACGGATGGCTACACTTCAATACACAAACCTACCTGGCATTCTTGTACCTTAATACAATAAAGAGACAACTCTCCGTACGGACGACGAAGCCATGGCAACAGCAAGACGAGGTCAGGCACTCCATAACAATGTTTACGTACAATGGGAAAATAACCAACGGTAAAACGAGTTGCAGAGAAATCCCTGGCGAGGAAGGGGGCGGTGGCTCTGCAAAAAGTTGGGACGGAAGGAGTGCATTCTGCGGTGCGAATGAAGATGAGGTGGGATTGAATTGTTAATTCTTAGTGACTTGTTTTGTTTTGTTGTCAGTGACACAAAGGCCGAATGTGTATGTGATGAGAGAGAGAGAGAGAGAGAGAGAGAGAGAGAGAGAGAGAGAGAGAGAGAGAGAGAGAGAGCAGGACTGGTGTTTCATTCTGCTCTTCGCAGACTGACTAGTCAGGCAGCTAAACCCCATTTTTTGGTGATTTGGGGACTTTCCGGACAAAAGCATGAAACTTGGTACAAATGTTGTTTGATACCTTAGCTACAAAATTGTCCCCGGAACCAACTCATATGACCCCATCTTGGCGGCCATATTGGAATTTCAAGATGGCTGCCATCAATATATCTATACAAGCTTACAAAGGGTTATATGTTACAAAATCATGCAAACCATGTGGCAGGATCCTCTTTGGGGCCATTAAGAACATTAAAATGATCAAATATCAAGTGACTATGAACCCAGCCTATGGCCGGGCATGGCTAAGCTCCTGCTGAGGGCATTTGTATTGAACCAAGTTTCATTTTCTTAAGCTTAACAAGTATTACTTTCTTTCCACTGAGGCTAGTGAAGCCTACCAGTAGGACGAGTTCTTAGTTAGTGCTGCTCAATTCTACTTTTAACTTATGAATATGTAGATATAAGTGTGTAGAGTCGCATCTATAAGAGTTTGACTTCAGCTCTGACTCATGCAAATTTTAAATTTACGACTCCGGCTCTGACTCTCTCTCATATCCTGATCTTAAAATAACTTTCATTGAATATGTTAAAAGGAACTTAAATATATAATTTCTATTCTTTTCTTTATTGTTTTTCCAGAGAAACTTGATGTGCTGATTTCAATAATATTTCTGTGATAGTGGTAATGAGTTGCTGGTCTTAGATACAAGAAATGTCATGGATGATTCTGTGATAACTACGGTAAGAACAATAACAACATTAGGAACTGAGCAATATAACCAGTACTACAAAGATGTTGTCACAGACTGTAAAAATCAATTCACACCCCTGATCAAAAAGAACAAACTAGCTCTCTTCAGATGCCCCAGGCCGAAATTGCAAAAGCAGAAAGTCGCGGGAATGGATCTCCTGAAGAATGACGTTTTCTCTTCTCTCGATTGTATATTGTCATGCAACATAGAGACAGTGACATGGATGCATTCTTTCAACATGAGAATCACCCTTTTCCACCTTCTTTGTCTAATGGTGGAAAACTTATTTTGGAAAAAGTCTGACATCCAAACATAATCAAGAGTGAGGATAAGGCTAATGCACCAGATAATTTTGATGCAAAGTTTCTTGATGGAGCTGCTATCGTGCATATGCTACCTACTGCAAGTGTTGCCACCTTTTAAGGAGTATGCTGAATGCATCTTCGTTCCTTACATCTTGAAACAGCTAGAAACATGCCAGCGAATTGACATTGTTTGGGACACTTATATCACAAATAGTCTAAAAGAGTCCACCAGAGAAAAGCGAGGCACAGGGATCAGAAGAAAAGTTGAAGAAAGGAACAAAATACCATTAAACTGGCAAGACTTCCTCAAAGACTCCAACAACAAGCAAGAACTCTTTGCTCTCTTATCTCATAAGGTTGCTAAAATGACAGTTCCTGACGAAAAAAGAAGTTGTCATAACTTCAGGACAAGATGCCATAATTGTTGGTACTAGTCATGTAATCCCAAGATGCGACCACGAGGAAGCAGATACAAGGCTGCTAGTTCATATTCAGGATGCAATGAAAGAAGGTCACAAGAATTGTTTGATCAGGACCGTGGATAGTGATGTCCTTGTCATTTTGATTGGAAAATTTCATCATCTAATGTCAATAAGACCTGATTTGAATATCTGGGTTGGTTTTGGCACAGGGAGAAACTTTACCTACCATCATATCAACACAATTTGTGCCTCTTTAGGCGAAGAAAGATGTATATCCCTTCCAGTATTTCACTGTTTTACAGGATGTGATACAACTTCATCCTTCTATGGAAGAGGTAAAACTACAGCATGGACAGCATGGTACCATTATCCTGATGTAACTAAGGCATTTATGTTCGTGGCACAAAACCCTTTTACAGATCTTGACAAGGAAAGTTATCACTTCAAACTTCTAGAGCGTTATACAGTTGTCCTCTATGACAAGAGCAGTGATGTTGAATGGGTAGACGAAGCAAGAAAAATATTGTATTGTCAGAAAGAAAAACTATGGAAAATATTCCTCCTACTCAAGATGCTCTGCTCCAGCACACCCGAAGGGTCATCTATCAAGCAGGAATATGGTCAACTTGTGACAAATGGGAACAGAATCTCCCATCTGCTGAAGGCTGGGGGTGGACTTTCAACAGAGAATCACAGGCATGGACACCAAACTGGATCACAAGACCTATAGCATCCAAAGCATGCAGTGAGCTGATTAAATGTGGTTGCAAGAGTAAAAGTGGATGTGGCACACGTTGTGCTTGTAAGAAGGCAAAATGGAAATGTACAGACCTGTGTAGCTGCAACTGTATAGTTTGATCTGTTTTATGAAGATCTTCTCTTGGAAAGAGTGATTTTTTTTTTGTATATCTCAAATCTTTCATATCTAAGTATCATTGATTGAATTTTACAAGCTTTTCACCATGATAATCATCTTGTTAATTTTTACCAAAGGCATGCAAACATATTTAGTTCCATTTTTGTAATATCTCTGCCTTCTTCAACTTCTCAATGATGCTAGTTTATTGATAAAAAAAGAAAATATGATATGTTTCAGAAAATATGTATTTTCTCGGTTGAACTAGAAGCAAAACAAGGTATTTTGATAAGTGTGCTTTGTATTTGTATTGATTTAATGTCCTTGCTATACACTGAATGTTTTTGCAATACGTCTAGGTTTTTGTGTATTATTTAATACCATAATGTGTGCTATGCTAAATCTTATGTGATATGTGGAAAATAGTCTCATATATATAAATTTTTTTACAAAAGGCCTACAAGCAAAATTGGGTCTATTTTGTGATATCTTAGCTTTATAAGTTTTTCATTTATAGCTCTAGTCTGTAGCTAGATTTTACTGATAAAGAAAATTCTATTTATGTTTGAAGAAAAAATGGAGTATTTATTCAGTTCTTCTAGATATATAACAATTATGCTGTAAAATTTGTATTGTTATGCATTTATATATCCTTGCTAATAGAATGTTGCTAGCAATAAGCCTTTTTTTGGTCAGATATTTTTTTATTTTATCTTCTACATACGCTTTATTTTATGTGATATATGGTGTACAGTTTCATTTATTTTACAATAGGCCTACAAGAGGAGAAAGGTCTGCTCTCATGATATTTTATCTTTAAAATTTTCTAACTATGATTCTAATCTTTTGTGATCAGAATTTTTTCTGATTATAAAAAAAAAAAAAAAATTTTATTTTTTGTCTAGAAGCAAAACCAGGTATATATTTTGATACTAATTATGCTTTAAAATTGTATTGCTATAAGATATGTAACCTTATTCTATAAAGAACGATATTTGTGTACCATACATTTTTTTCCTTAAGATTAATTTGGGATTTTTACTGCATATGCTTAATTTCATATGATATCATATTAGAAATGCATCTGATCATAGTTTAAGTGGTTTCACTGATTTTACCAGCCACAAAAACATATGGATTGATATAAAACATGCCTATCAAATGTTGCATTATCTATTCTATTTTTTTTCAGTGGCAGCCATCTTGAAAATCAATATGGCGGCCAAATAAGGGTTTGATTGATTGGTTCAGGGGATAAAATTGTTTCTATATGCAATATCTACAAGTCTGCAAAGTTTGATGCTTTTGTCCAGTATGTCCCCAACAACTTGGTTATCTGCCTGACTAGACGGTCTATTCAGCAGACGGCAAAGCAAGATGATCCCATAGCTTTGCTGAGAGAGAGAGAGAGAGAGAGAGAGAGAGAGAGAGAGAGAGAGAGAGAGAGAGAGAGTTCTTAGGAAGATAAATGATAATATTCTTGTAACTTACTTAGTAATACAAAATACCGAAACATCGAGACAATATATATAAATTCTGGCCCTACTGACAATGAGTTACATACCAGGCACACGGTGACGAACAAACGTAGGTCCTTACGTGTATGTGTATATGAACATGTATATGTATATGTATATGTATATGTATATATATACATATATACAATATATATATATATATATATATATATATATATATATATATATATATATATATATAACTCGTCTCCATAACTCTCCCTCTCTCTCTTTCTGAAGCAAAACTTACGATAAAAATTATTTTATGTATTGCAGAGACTGATCTCTCTCTCTCTCTCTCTCTCTCTCTCTCTCTCTCTCTCTCTCTCTCTGCCCTCGTTTCAAGGTAGGAAAAGTTCCCTCATCCTCTCGCTGATACCTCATTCCGCAAAATGGCCTCTTTCGAAACGGCCCGGAAGTTGAGGCGCGGGAGTCGGATCTCGAAGACGTTTCATAAATCTCGAACCATTACTGTCAAAACATTTTCGTTTCTTCGTTGCGCCCGTAATCACGTCATTCGCGAGATCCTATTCGGATCCGTTTCCCTGGAAAGAATAACATGGCCGGTGATGATGAAACCCAGAAGAAATGAACTTTCCGAAAAATGGCAAATAATGCAAGTATAATGAAACCGCGATTTATTATGTAACAGGGGCAATGAACTTTCCCAAAAATATAAAATAATAAAAGTATAATGAAAGTAAGTTTTATTATGAGACAGCGATGATCAAAACCAGGCGTAATGAACTTTCTCAAAACTATACAATAATAAAAGTATAATGAAACCAAGTTTTATTATGAAACAGCGATGGTCAAATACAGGCGCAATGAACGTCTCCAAAGATGACATAACAAAAGTATAATGAAACCAAGTGTTATTATGAAACAGCAATGATCAAATCCAGATGCAAAGAACTTTCCAATAATGACAAATAATGAAAGTAAAATGAAACCAAGTTTTATTACGAAAGAGCGATGATCAAATCCAGGCGCAATGAACTTTCCACAAAACGACACATAATTTGAGCTTTTCAAAAATGACAAATGATGAAAGTATAATGAAACCAAGTTTTATTATGAAGCAGCGATGACCAAATCCAAGCGCAATGAACTTTTCAAATAATGACACATAATGAAAGTATAATGCAACCAAGTTTTATTAAGCAAATGACAAAACGACAATAATAATAATAATAATAATAATAATAATAATAATAATAATAATAATAATAATAATAATAAGCCTTTCCTATTCGTGGAATGGAATGGAATATAAAATTTAGGCCAAAGGCCAAGCGCTGGGACCTATGAGGTCATTCAGCGCTGAAAGGGAAACAGTAAAAAGGTATGAAAGGTGTAACAGGAGGAAAACCTCATGGTTGCACCATGAAACAATTGTTAGGAGAGGGAGGAAAGTAAGACGAACGGAAGTACAGTAAAAAGGAATGAAAGGGGTTGCAGCTAGGGGCCGAAGGGACGCTGCAAAGAACCTCATGTAATGCCTACAGTGCAATACTTGAGGTGAACTGACGGCATTACCCCCTACAGGGGTTTCCCATTCGTGAATATTATATATATATACATATATATATATATATATATATATATATATATATATATATATATATATATATATATATATATATATATATATATATATATATATATATATATATATATATATAATCTGCGGACTTCATTTCTTTTATTCATATCGACTTCACTTAGCGAAAAGATATAAATTGTTCGGTTGTAATACCTCCTCACTAACATGGATTTCGAACAAATACATCCAGCTTTACAGAAAGCCGTGCACATTAATCTTACCGACAATATAAATCCAATTTAGTTTGGTATAATTCAACAAAATTTTTTTCCATTTTCCTTTGAATAATAACACCTAAAAACGTTTCCAAAACTTGTTCGTTAAGTGACAAGCAGAGAAAATGTGTGCATGCAACTGCCCAGAAAGTGTAGTCTTTCGTCAAGTGACAAGAATTTTTTTCTTTTCATTCCATTTATATAAACTGTCGTCTACTAATATCACTATACATTCCATTGATAAACATTGTTGCGTACAAAATCATTTAGGGACAACAATGTTTATCAATGGAATGTAAAGAAAAACTGTTGCGTACAATGTTTCTTTACATTCCATTGATAAACATTCTTGCGTACAAAATAATTTGGAACAACACTTTCTTTTTGTTGCGTACAAAATCATTTACGAACAACAATTTTTTTCCTCACAATTCGACTCGATTCTAATAATACTACAACCATCACTAATATCGCTATCAACGAACAAACCTAAAAATTAATAGCTTTCGAGACTTAATCAAGAAGACCACGCCAACACATTCTAAAAATACCCGGTGTCTGGGCACCGTCACCTGGCACTCAAATCGTTAAACTATGACTAAAAGGCGGCAGATTCGTCTGCGTGACTCGTGCATGTCTATTTACGCCTATTTGCGTGGGCCAATGTCTCCTCGTGTGTCGGCAAGCCGCTTTTCAAAGCTCGCTTGAGTAAATCATTTCTAGCATTATGCTTGTGATGGCCGGCCTTTTCTTGCTTAACTACAATAATCAATTCGCCGGCATTATGTTGACTAGTTGTTTGTTTACCTAAACTAGCCTAGCAACTATTATGGGTTTATATGTATATACACACACACACGAGTATATATGTAATACTTATATACACACACGAGTAACGAGTATATATATGTATGTATGTATGTATATATATATATATATATATATATATATATATATATATATATATATATATATATATATATATATATATATATATAAATTTCTGACTCACGTCAGGATCAACCCAGGTCTCTCAGGTGGAAAGCAAAGGGCTTGCTTTCCACCTGAGAGACTCTGGGTTCGATCCCGACGTGAGTCAGAAATTTATTTCTGTTCCACACGTGATTGTGTGTTGATGATTTCTATATATATATATATATATATATATATATATATATATATATATATATATATATATATATATATATATATAGTGACTCTTTGGTTATCTACCTCGTCCCAGCAACGAGAAACCAGAGTTCGATCCCGCAGGGATAATTACTTTGGCCAGTTTCCTGAGAAATCTACTGCATCCCTGTTGACCTAAGCAATGAATAATGTACCTGGTGGTTAGCTGACATCTGCGGGTAGCAGCAGGGTGGGACGGAGCATTGGGGTAGCAATTTCATCCCAAGCAGATTGATGACAACCGACGTCAAATGATTAGAAAATACTAAAGACATTTCTGCACAATTTGGAATAATTACAAAAATAAATCCACATGATTATCTAAAATCAATTAACAGAATCTACAGATAATTAACATTCTTCTCCTGTGTACGATTACATATACAAACACTTAACATATTTCCTGTATTTCTGATTATATTCTGTAACTTCATTCAAATGAACACCATATACTTTGGAAAATTACATTTCAAGTCAATGGCCCCTGTAAGTTTGTTCCATATGAATAGGGGTTGATATTCTGAATAATAATAATAATAATAATAATAATAATAATAATAATAATAATAATAATAATAGCATCAATCTTGAAATGGAGAAACCAATCCACAGCTATTTCTGTTCGATTCCCCTTTTCAACCCATACACAAATGTGGATTTGTTTCTCCAATAATAATAATAATAATAATAATAATAATAATAATAATAATAATAATAATAATAATAATAATAATAATAACAATAACACACGAACTAAACTATTCAATAACCTGTACACATACGAAGTATTTTCACACGCACATCCATACACATATTTTTGCTTGTAACAAGCAAAAATATAAAGCACAATTTTCCCTTTCCCCACCCACTTCTACGGAAGTCATTAAAAACAGAACAGAACCCAACAACGTCCGTGGATTAAAATCGGGCTCCCCAAAAAACAATATCAACCCTAGCTCATGACCGCACTGATACAAACGGTAATGATTACACCTGTCCGACTGCAATAATCGCCTTTTCATGCAAGTGCAGACTCACTTCCGATGAGAGAATTTATGCGCAATCAAATGCTCCGGAATTGTTTCCGGGTAACAAAAATTCAATTGCATGAGAGAGAGAGAGAGAGAGAGAGAGAGAGAGAGAGAGAGAGAGAGAGAGAGAGAGAGAATAAATCGCCGATCACTTCCTGTTTGAAAATCACCCTCTCTCTCTTTCTCTCTCTCTCTCTCCAAAGTCCTCGTGTTGCTCTCTCTCTCTCTCAAAAATTCTTACTGATGGAAAAAGAGAGGGAATGAAAAAGTTTGCCTTTCCCCTGGAGGGGGGGGACTCAATCTTTTAGAGAGAGAGAGAGAGAGAGAGAGAGAGAGAGAGAGAGAGAGAGAGAGAGAGAGAGAGAAAGAGAGAGAATCCTCTAATACCGGGACATAAATTTTAATTAAAAATCACCAATGAACTCCACCAATTGGTGGGATCGATGGAATAATGAAAAAGAATGATTGCCTTCATCCGATTTAGTATCTGCCTCGACCCGTAAAATTCTCTCTCTCTCTCTCTCTCTCTCTCTCTCTCTCTCTCTCTCTATACAATTGAATTGCCTCGTTCCCATCAACGGACAAACAAACGGAAAGCCATTGACTTTGTGAAGAGGCAGAGAGAATGGATTCGAGGTACTCTCAGTGACGTCATATCCATTCGTATGTAAATAATGAAGAAACTAATATACCCTACATACAAACACACAAACATTGTATATATACGTATATATGTATGTATGTATATTTGTATATGTATGTGTATACACACACAACACACTCATATACATATACATATAATATATATATATATATATTATATGTATATGTATATACATATACATATAATATATATATATATATATATAGAGAGAGAGAGAGAGAGAGAGAGAGAGAGAGAGAGAGAGAGAGAGAGAGAGAGAGAGACAGAGACAGACAGACAGACAGACAGACAGACAGACAGAGAGAGAGAGAAAGTGTTTTCTGCCTGCTGCTACTTACGACAATGTTAGGATGTACTAGAAAGATACTGACAGCCTCAGCCGTGGTCCAGTGGTTACCAGGCCTCGCTCGCCTCACGAGTGAGTCCTGAAAACAGTCTCGACCGGAAGAGAAACGACTTAAGCCCGCCTCCTTACAAATTCAGAGACTTCAAGCTGTGAATTCCGTATCTGGCATTTCACCGACTGTGCTAGACTGCCGCTATGGTGGAGAAAGTAAAGAGTTAATAACCAAGTCCGTAAAGACTTGTTGAGAATCGGGAGGTTTACACCTTCTGGGAACCATCCCTTCTAATAGGAAATGCACCTAAGTCTGATACTTAGGGATACTAAGTAATAAGGTTTTAAAGGTGTAGCTGGAGGAAAAAACCTCGCAGTTCCACTAAGAATCAATTGTTAGGAGACGGTGGAGAGTAAGAAGGAAGAAAGAGAATATGAACAAAGGCAAGTAAAAAGAATGAAATGGGTTGCAGCTAAGGGCCGAAGGGACGCCGCAAAGAGCCTTAAGTAATGCCTACAGTGCACCTCATGAGGTAAACTGACGGCACTACCCTCGTGCGGTGCAGATAGCTGGATATCCTCTTTTAAAAAACAAAATGCACATCTTTGATCAGCTCCTTCAGAATGATGAGACTTATTCCTCCCTCTAAGTAGCAATATTCTCATATATATCTGTAAAGTTTTTCCATAAAAAATATTCTTGGTAAAGATTTCCTTCTATTCAAAGCTTACTTCGAGCTTGGATTTATTTCACCTTTGTTGTCATGTT
>NC_089749.1:53351107-53353607 GCF_040412425.1 Macrobrachium rosenbergii | reverse complement strand
TATTATTATTATTATTATTATTACTCAATTGCTACATTTACTTACTTTCCAAATAATAATAATAATAATAATAATAATAATAATAATAATAATAATAATAATAATAATAATAGTTTCATTATTATTATTATTATTATTATTATTATTATTATTATTATTATTATTATTTCTGGGGAAACAAATCCACAGTTATGTATGGGTACATACCTTTAAAAATAAATCTCTACAGACAGCTTTCAGGGAATCTGTTTCGAATCCCATTTTTCAATCGAATATATTCCCGAAAAGCTCTTGTAAGATTTATATCTAAACACATATACCCATACATAAAATTGTGGATTTGTTTCATCACTTTCAAAACTCATGCTACTGCGAGTATTTTTAATAATAATAATAATAATAATAATAATAATAATAATAATAATAATAATAATAATAATAATCTTAATAATGAAATTATTATTATTATTATTATATTTTTATTATTATTGTTTGCACATTACATATAATACGGTGACCAAATATTAGTGTATCCATACCTGAAAAATGAAGGTATTATTAGAGAGATCGAAAAACAATTAAGATATTATTAGAGGGCCAAGACAAGAAGTCCCGTTCTTAGGGACATTTCTTAACGTCCCAAAACCAGGACCAACGTAACTTTAATCTGCATACGGATATACAGGCCACTAGTGAGAGAGGCTGGCCCTGGGCTGGAAGACGGCTAATATAACCGTCATGATTAAACAGAAAAAGTATATAGATATACACTGCATTTTACTATATATATATATTTTACATATATTTTTTTGATGACTTTTCATTCTATATATGAAAGCGTAGCTTCTTGTACGTGTTGGAACAACAAAATTGTTCGAATAAGACAAATTGTGAAGCTATGAAAATTCTTCATGACATTTCCATCACTTTCAAAAAGTCAGAGCCCACGTTAGCATTGTCAGTCAGCTTGAAAATGCATGAATAATATTATATAAAAGAGAAACTGCGGTTTTAGAGTGCCGAGATATAAAGAAAGTCAGTTGATACTGATAAATAAAACTTTTGACCATCTTCTCTTGAAATCCATTTCTGTTCCTTGTATCCGTAACGATATTTTTGAACACTGCCAGAAACCCTTGTTTGCACAGACACCCGATAATCATGGTGACCAAATACTGGACAGGATCACAGGTAAGACCAATCTTTGGTATGATACTCACAAATATTACTACAGTCCCAAAAGACGACCACTTGATCGACATCAACTGTCCCAAACTATGTCGTTTCATTTGATGCTTTAATTTCCGGCAGCACCTACAGAAAACCCTCATTCTTCTGTCATTTTCACTTTCGTAAAAGACAAGTAAAAAATGCACCGAAGTTTCTTCGGCGCAATCGAGTTTTCTGTACAGCCGCTACGGCTTATAATCAAGGTCACCGAAAATAGAGCTATCTTTCTGTGGTCTCGGTATATGAGCAGCGGCTCATGAAACTTTAACCACGGCCTGGTGGTGGCCTATCCTATGTTGTTGCCAGAGGCATGATTATGGCCAACTTTGACCTTAAACAAAATAAAAACTGCATACGCTAGAGGGCTGCAATTTGGTATGTTTGATGACTGGAGGGTGGATGATCAACATACCAATTTGCAGCTCTCTAACCTCAGTAGTTCTTTGAAGATCTGAGGGCGGACAGAATAAGTGCGGACAGAAAAAAATGCGGACAGCAAAAGTGCGGGCAGAAAAAAATACGTACAGAAAAAGTGCGGACGGACAGACAAACCCGGCACAATAATTTTCTTTTACAGAAAACTAAAAACATTGTAAATAAAAGGGAGAGGATAATGAACACCTGAAATGACAATTAACCTCCGGACGGAGAAATTCAGCGCTCCATTTTGCACGGGCCCGTCGCAGGCTATCGGCCTTAAAACGAGAAATCCCCTCTCGCAGGATTATTCCCTTTAATTCAAAGCCGCGCTTTCATACCTGAAGGATTACTCCGTGCTTATTCGTCCATTTTATTCGTAAATTCGCTCCTTTAAATTTGTTTCGAAAGTTTCTTTTGCTCCGTTAACATCACCTTAGCATGTCTTCAATATTATGCTGTACAGATAAATCAACTAACACTATTATTATTATTATTATTATTATTATTATTATTATTATTATTGTTGTTGTTGTTGAAGAAGAATTGTTGTTGAATAAAACTTGCCCCACTGAGTGTCTTTTTCCTTCGTATATTACTATTATTATTATTATTATTATTATATTATTATTGTTGTTGTTGTTGAATAAAACTTGCCCCATTACGGGTCTTTTCCTTCGTATATTATTATTATTATTATTATTATTATTATTATTATTATTGCTAAGAAATTCACAACCTTGTGAAAAACAATTTGTGTGATAAAAATCCACAATTATATAGTACACTATATTTACATAGTAAAATAATTTACAAAGTAATATAATTTACTATATATAATAGTGGATTTTTA
>NC_089749.1:53316107-53346107 GCF_040412425.1 Macrobrachium rosenbergii | reverse complement strand
TATATATATATATATATATATATATATATATATATATATATATATATATATATATATATATATATAATACCAGTAGTAAGGAGGCAAGAGCAATCTGTTTATAAACAGTACCTCTAGGAAAAGCGATGGGACCACAACGCAGTCTGGTTAGAAACAGTATCCGTTAGAGAAGCAAGAGAACCACAAAGCAGTCTGGCTATAAACAGTACCAGTCAGAGAAGCAAGAGGACCACAAAGCAGTCTGGTTATAAAGAGTATCAGTTAGAAAAGCAAGACGACCACAAAGCAGTCTGGTTATAAACTACCTCTAGGAAAAGCGATGGTACCACAACGCAGTCTGGCTATAAACAGTACCAGTCAGAGAAGCAAGAGGACCACACAGCAGTCTGGTTATAAACAGCACTTCTAGGAAAAGCGAAACAGCCACAAAGCAGTCTCCTTATGAGCAGTATTCCTAAGAAAAGCGAGACGACCATGGCACAGACTGTTTATAAACAGCACCTATAGAAAATCGGCACACTTACAACGTAGTCTGTCTATAAACGGCACCTCTAGGAAAAGCGAGACGACCACAAAGCAGCGCAATAATTATTAACAACACGTCTACGAACAGCAAGACAACCACGGACCACGACACACACTGTCTGTAAACAGCACCTCCAGCAAAAGCAGAAAGGCCACAGAAGTAACTATTAAAGGGACGACGGACAGTCCACTTTATTTGCAGTTCAAACAAAAGGGGGCAATAAATGCTACGGCACTGAAAGGGGGTCATCAAACGCTTTCGCGAAACGGACAGCACAGAATGCAATCGTCGCTCCCAAACAAGATTACCAGGAAAATTCTGATTCATTTTCCGACTTCCATTTTATAAAAATAGAAGCGCAACGCTGTCCGCATTACATCTAATATAGTCAGGTTTCAATGGGCGTCCGCTTTGGGGAAAACATGGATTACATACAAATGTACGGCAATGGCTGATTGCAGGATGTAAACAAACAAAATGTGGTATTATTGGAATCTCTCTCTCTCTCTCTCTCAAACATACATGCATAAAATAGTCATATATACATATATAATATATATATATATATATATATATATATATATATATATATATATATATATATATATATATATACACACACACATATGTATATGTGAATGTCTTTTACTGTAACACAACAGTCTATGAAGATAAAAGGCCCAAAAACATATATATATATATATATATATATATATATATATATATATATATATATATATATATATATATATATATATATATATATATATATATATATATATATATATATATATATATATATATATATTATATATATATATATATATATATATATATATATATATATATATATATATATATATATATATATATATATAGTATATAAGCTATACTGTATGAATATATATACACATACATACACACATATATACATGTATGTGTGTATATGTGTACAGAATGCGCTCGCCCTTGACCAAAATACCTAACATACATACACAGTGGGCGTGCAGATACTTCCGGGAAGTAGGACACTAAACCACCGAAAAAAAAAAAAAAAAAGGAAATGTTATGAAGTGCAAAAAAAAAAAAAAAAAAAAAAGCGTTAAACAGCCATTTTTTCGCTAAACCTTTCTACATTCCCCAACCGACAAATCTGAGGCGGGGGGGACATAGTTTTTCTCCTCACCACTTACTCGCCTGTTCGTCTGCCTCTATGTCAGTGTCCGTCACGCTTACCTCGTTATTAATCAAGCACTACTGGTCAATGGCTAATTAGCCTACGCTACCAAGTGATTGCTTTCTCCGACTGGTAACCTACTAATCGGATTTCACCGGATTAACGATTGCCTGCCCGAATCTAAACTCTCTATTTCCACTGCCGTAACAAACACAGCACAAACGGGAAACGCGAATGCCTGTCACTTATTCCATCGGGTCGTAAAGCAGTTTTGGAATACAAACATATATTCTATTTCCATTGCTGCAACAGATAAGGTACAAGCAGGCAACGCAAATGATCCCTCACGCATGTGCCTGTCACTGATTTCATCGGGCCATAAAGCGGTTTGTGAAAACAGATGTAGAGAGATCGATTGATAAAATATGGTATTTAGGTCAAAGGCCAAGCGCTGGGACCTATGAGGTCATTCAGCGCTGAAAGGGAAACTGACAGTAAAAAGGACTGAAAGGTGTAATAGGAGGAAAACCTAGCAGTTTCACTGTGAATCAATTGTTAGGAGAGGGTGGAAAGCAAGATAGAAGAGAATACGAACGGGGGTACAGTAAAAGGAATGAAAAGGGTTGCAGCTAGAGGCCGAAGGTGCACTGCAAAGAACCTTAAGTAATGCCTACAGTGCACCATATGAGGTGCAATGACGGCACTAACCCCCTAAGGGGTGAATACAGATATACAAGGCAGATGCAGTTCCTCGTTGGACGAGTTGGTAGAGTTCTCGGCTAGCACTCTGCTAAGTCCGAATTCGAGTCTCCGGCCGGCCAATGAAGAATTAGAGGAATTTATTTTTGGTGATGGAAATTCATTTCTCGGTATAATGTGGTTCGGATTCCACAATAAGCTCTAGGTCCCGTTGCTAGGTAACCAATTGGTTCTTAGCCACGTAAAATAAGTCTAATCCTTCGGGCCATCCCTAGGAGAGCTGTTAATCAGCTCAGTGGTCTGGTTAAACCAAGGTATACTTAACTTTAACATGGCAGATACTACCAGGAATCGGTCAGTTCATTCACTCGCTTGCCTGGCTACTCGGGCGTCAATGTGACTCATAGCCGGCTCCCGAGGTTCACTGCAAGTTCGTGTGCATCAACTTTCGGGATGAAGCCGCGTGACCCAAACCCATTACAGAAGCTTAATGACCATCTATTCATTATCTGTAATACTGCTATAACTACTTTCTATAACATTAACTAACGTTCATAAAAGTAATTATACGGTCAAACATAATGGGATATACGCAAATGGCCTTTCTAAATTTAAAAGTAAAAATATGAATAACCAGGAATAAGAACATGCCTCAATATTTTTCCACATTATATGACAGCCTCAAAAACATGAAATACAAGCAATACAAAATCAAGAGCAGTACAGAGACGCTTCATAAAAAAAGTTAGAGTACCTAAGACCGTCAAATTATATATATATATATATATATATATATATATATATATATATATATATATATATAGTATATATATATATATATATATATATATATATATATATATATATATATATATATATATCATTGTGGATTTCTTTCCCCAAATGCACTGGTATTAGTAACTGAGACAGACTCACTGCCGGACTTGTGTACCAAGTGCACCAGGTTTGACAAAGTCCCTTCAGCAGTGTAAAAACTGAGGCGATGACAAAGTAAGCGTGACAGACACACAAACGGACAAACATACAGAAGGACAAAGGGAAAAAAGTATAGTTCCCGACTTTGTCGATACTGGAATAATAATAATAATAATAATAATAATAATAATAATAATAATAATAATAATAATAATAATACTTATTTCCATGTCCTCTGGAAATTTATTATACCGCCTAACTGCAGACGAGAATATAACAAAGAAGAATAGAGAAGACTCTACAAACTCATGCCGTTGAAACAGCAACTGTTTTTAATAACGCTGCCCTAAATGAGGAACTCTTTCCTAATAATAATAATAATAATAATAATAATAATAATAATAATAATAATAATAATAATAATAACGAAAGATGAGACCATAAACCACACAGCAAGCGAATGTCCGGCGCTTGCACAGAACCAGTACAAAAAGAGGCATGATTCAGTAGCAAAAGCCCTCCACTGGAACCTGTGCAATAAACACCAGCTAGCTTGCAGTAATAAGTGGTACGAACACCAACCTGAGGGAGTGATAGGAAACGATCAGGCAAAGACCCTCTGGGACTATGGTATCAGAGCAGATAGAGTGATACGTGCCAATAGACCAGGCGTGACGTTGATTGACAAAATCAAGAAGAAAGTATCACTCGTTGATGTCGCAATACCATGGGACACCAGAGTAGATGAGAGAGAAAGAGAAAAAATTGATAAGCATCAAGACCTGAAAATCGAAATAAGAAGGATATGGAATATGCCAGTGGAAATCGTACCCATAATCATAGGAACACTAGGCACGATCCCAAGATCCCTGAAAAGGAACCTGGAAAAACTAGAAGCTGAAGTAGCTCCAGGACTCATGCACAAAAGTGTGCTACTAGAAACAGCGCACATAGTGAGAAAAGTGACGGGCTCCTAAGGAGGCAGGATGCAACCCGGAACCCCACACTATAAAAAAAAAAAAACTGTCGAATAGGATGACTGTGATAGACCAAAAAAAAAAAAAATAATAATAATAATAAAAGAATAATAATAATAATAATGATAAAAAACTATTGCTAAGAAATTCACTATCTCGTGAAAAACAGTTTGTGTATTACACAAAATAATAATAATAATAATAATAATAATAATAATAATAATAATAATAATAATAAAATATGCAAAAAAGAAAGACCATATGGAACTTTCCATAAAACCAGTCGCAAGCCTTTTGAAGGCAGATTCTCACTAATAGCCGTATTCAATTCAATTCTATCCCTGCAATCTCCCTCAGGACTACAGCTACAATGTCAATATCCTTTAATTAATTGAAACTCTGCAAGTGTTGGAAAGTTAGGATGGAAAAAATAAATACTAAAAAAAAATACATAGCTTCAAAGTTCGAAAATACGAATTCATCAGTCTACTCGATGATTAATCTCAGAGGTTCCTGATGGCTTATTCCCATTAAAAGTAGTATCATTAATAATATTCACAGACCAGTAATTAGGAAAAACAATGCACAAAGTAATGAGGAAAATAAAAATTGAATAAAACAATGTACACAATGGGGAAAATAAGAAAAGATTAAAGTATCAACACAGGAAAAAAGATTAAAATGGGATTGACTGACATAAATATGCAAGAATTATGCAATACCCCTTACTAATAGGAATTATATGCAAATGAAATGGATGAATATTTTTAAAAATTAAAGATAATTATAAATGTGCAGAAATTAAAGACGTTACTGGTGAGAGATTACATATGTGCGGAAGAGACAATAGCAATCTGACTGGACTATGCAACAGCTGATGTTAATTAAAAAAAAAAAAAAAGATACTCCGCACAGGAAGAAACAGGGAAAGTTATGTAGGGAATGAGAGATTACAAAAGAGATATAAAAGTCACATTACAATGACAAACACTGGTCTATGCATTACCTATAGTTACAAATGCATGAGCCCAGAATTTTATGAAAGGTTAATGAGGTTGGCTACTAGAGCTGGACTTTTTTTTTTTTATAAACTTACAAATAATAAAAATAACTATTACCTCTAACTTGAAATAACTCTTCAGCGCTCCTACATGACATTAAAATGGTTTATTATTATTTTATTTTATTATTATTATTATTATTATTATTATTATTATTATTATTCAGAAGATAAACCATATTCATATGGAACAAGCCCACATAGGCCACAGACTTCAAATTCAAATTGCCAAAGATTATGGTGTTCATTAGAAAATAGTAACAGAAAATAACGGGAAATACAGTGAAAAAAAACCTTACTTTTTTTTTTTACCTTTTTCCATAAGCTGAATGACCTAATTAAACTCCGGCTCGATTTCCGAACGACCTCATACTGAACTGTGGCTGTAATTAGGACTTTAAATACCATAAAACAGACCTTAAATTCTTCATGCTGGATGCGTACGTAAAGGTCACCCCCACTGAAGAGTTAACCTCTTTGCATAATGGCAGATGGCTACCCCGCCAACGAAGGTGGATGTAGGTGAAAATATCACTGGTGTTTGTTTGTGTGTCTGTGTGGTAAGTGCCAAGTTTTACGAGCTTGTGTGTGTGTGAGTGTTGGCATGATATCTCAAAAGGTTAATCACATGTTTATCAAAAGAGGCACATATATTCTGGAGATATTCTCCAGTTAAGAGGTTTAGACTGTTGAGAAAAATCGGCTCAGAGGTAACGACTTGTTTACCAAGGTCACCGTCTCAACTCGAGAGAAGAAAATTTTCCTTTCAAGACGCCGATTCCAGGAAAAAGACTGCCAGCAACATACAAATTTAAGCTCTCTCTCTCTCTCCCTCTCTCTCTCTCTCTCTCTCTCTCACTTACTGTAATTTATAATCACTATCGAATGAGTGCGTTACATCGAGAGAACTCATAACGCCCTTTTTCTGTACAGGTAAGAAACAGATAAATTTTAAACCAAAGGTTTCTGATGCAGAACGAATGGACCCCATTAAAGGAAGCTATGCTATGAGAGAATAATGTGACACTTAACAAACACACACACACATTATTTATATCCGTGGGAACGTCAGAAAGACAAAGCAACATTGGAAACTATACTGGTGTACATGAACAAATACATGAATACATACAAACATCATATAAAAATATATATATATATATATATATATATATATATATATATAAACATATGTATATATATATATATATATATATATATATATATATATATAGACATATATTTATATATATATATATATATATATATATATATATACTATATATATATATATATATATATATAAATGTAAACATCACTAGCAAAACATCCAAATAAAAATAGACCAAAAGATAAATCCTTACTTACAGAGGGTATCTAATCCCAGAGGAAGAGGTCTGACAGACGGCCTTGTGTGTCAATGGACACGGGGGGAGGGGAGGGGAGGGGAGCGTGAGAGGATCCGTCTCCGTTTAAAATACCGTTGACAAACGATGCTTTGAGGAGTCCCTTCAGAATCCTATTGGATAGTATCCTATTCGTCGTCCTAGAGTTTTTATTCTTTAACTTGATTTTATCCTGTGCTTCCTTTTAATATCTGTCTTGCTTGTGGGCTTTGATTTTATAACGTCAGCTGTTGCTTAGAGATAAAATTAATGTATAGTGAGCAGCTCTCTCTCTCTCTCTCTCTCTCTCTCTCTCTCTCTCTCTCTCTCTCTCTCTCTGCAGTTGTTTGGTCCAAAATTACTCCTTCTGCCTCAGCCGGTTTAAGTGATGTTACTTAGCAATACGCTCTGTTGAAGCTGCAAGGCCCAAACGACGAGAAAGAGATATTTCTTTCTTTTCTCGTCAGTCTTTCAAATAAAGGGCGACTTTACGTCTTTGACGCCCGCGTCAGATCAAGAAGGGCGGCCTTCGCTTGGAAGGTGCTAATGGGCTTCTCCACACGGCTGCCTTCGAGAAGAAGAGAGTGGATTAATGGGAAAAAAATGATCAAGCCTCACTTTTCGGACGATTATTTTTCTTCCAGACAGAAACGTTTAGGAGACGTTTTTCCTCAGAAACGTTTTTCTTTCGAGGTCACGCCTTCAGTACTAACCTATTTCAGCTGAGCCCTTTTTGGTCGCTTCCTCCTTCGAGCAACGCTCCAAAAAGCACAATTATTTACTGTTCGGTTAATTCGATCCTCGGCACTTCGGCGACCAGCGAACGGCTGACGGCTACACTGACCCAGAACGTCGCTGCTCGAACAGCCCCGACCTGTGGAGTCAGACACCGACGCCCCAGCGGGTACGAGGAGGACCTCAGAGAGAAGCGACTTCAAAGAGCCTCGGGAAGGGAGCGCCCCGAGGCCAAACCTTCCTCAGAGCAGCAACTGGACTGACGGAGGTGAAGGAGAAGGGCTGGAGAGAGTGGCAGAAGAGGCCTTCTTCGTCTTCTTCTTCCTCTTGAATGAGCGAGACCACACGACGGTGCCAGGAGCGGCTACTCGACACGTCCGCGCTGCTAAGGGTGCGGCCCTCAACTGACTGTGAGTCTCGGGGCCAGCCAGGCCTCAAGAGTGCCTCTCTCTCTCTCTCTCTCTCTCTCTCTCTCTCTCTCTCTCTCTCTCTCAGTCCCAGAGACCCAACCAACAGCCTACAACACCGTCCTCCTCCTCTCCTTCCCCAAAAGCGAGGAGGAGGAGGAGAAGGAGGAGGGGGAGGAGGATGCCACTTCAGGACATGAGATGGAGGATGGGAGAAGGACCGAGGGGAAAAGGGGAGGACGAGTGAGGGGCCATTGAGAGAGAAGGTTGAGGGAAGAGGTTGAGGGGAAATGGATTGGGGGTGAGGGAAGGGCGTTGAACGATGGCGGCAATGAAGGTTAGCACATAAATTGGGGACTCAAATATTTAACTCTCATATATTCGCTCGGGCGGGAAGGAAGCCAGGGCGATGCGACGTGATCGTTCGGGAACGGCCTGCGGCACTGACCGAGAGGTTTCTCGCTGGCTGTATGAGACTGATAACAGACCGACAGAACAGAACGAACGAGCACAGACATCCACTTGTTGGGCAGGAGATATATATACTAACACTTATTACCAGTCGTAGGTAACATAAAAAAAAAAATACTCACGATAACATGAGTCTTTGTCCTGAAATGGAGAAACAAATCCACAGTTATTTTTTAGTATATTTGTACCAATACATAACTGTGGATTTGTTTCTCCGTTAAAATAAACAATAAAACATTCACAACACTAACATTACTAACGATAATAACAAAGATGAACAAAGCAAGCCAAAACATTCTTCCTTTAATGGTACACAGCACCAGCTATCCTAAAGGGAAGCATTTCAGGCCAAATTTCAAATATTCTGTTTCGTAAAACTTTAAATGTGGTATATGAACTAAATATCAGATAAGGTGGCAGCGGCTGAACTGAATTGAATATAGAATTTAGGCCAAAGGCCACGCACTGGGACCAATGAGGTCATTCAGCGTTGAAACAGAAATTGACAGTAAAAGTTTAAAAGGTGCAAGGGGAGGTAAACCTCGCAGTCGCACTATGAATCAATTGTTAGGAGAGGGTGGAAAGTAAGATGGAAGAAAGAGAACAAGAAAGGAGGTACAGTAAAAGGAACGAAAGGGGTTGCAGCTAGGGGCCGAAGGCACGCTACAAAGAACCTTAAGTAATGCCTACAGTGCACAGCATGAGGTGCACTGATGGCACTAGCCCCCTACGGGGGGAAAGGTTGTAGTGGTAGCAGTAATAGTAGTAAAAACGAAAAACAAAAAGTGTTAGTAGCAGAGACAAAAACAAAGGGGGTTCGTGTTATTCGTTATTTTCTTCTTTCTCATTTTAAATTTTTTTAATAGCTTTTGAAGCTTTTTCCAACGTGTGTTTGGTTTTCGTTAATAATAATAATAATAATAATAATAATAATAATAATAATAATAATAATAATAATAATACAGGTCTCTTCTTGCTAAAATGACAGCTTTTGAGGAGGGTAACGAATTTAATTACCTGAACCAACAAAATCAAGAGGAATAATAATAATAATAATAATAATAATAATAATAATAATAATAATAATAATAATAATAATAATACATGTCTCTTACAGCTAAAACCAACAGCTTTTGAGGAGGGTAACGCATTTAATTACCTGAACCAACAAAATCAAGATGAATAATAATTATAATAACAATAATAATACAGGCCTCTTCCAGCTAAAAATAAAGGCTTTTGAGGTTAACGCATTTAATTACCTTAACCAACAAAATCAAGAGGAATAATAATAATAATAATAATAATAATAATAATAATAATAGCAATAAAAACACTAATGTCCTGTTAAACAGAATGGCTGCAACACTCATTTTAACACTGAGACTTCCCTTCTACGCTTATATTTACAAATAAATGACCAATGTTCACACTTTGGTGAAGAGAAAGGAGCACTGAGAAGACCCAAAATAAAATTAACTCAAGAGATGCAACTTTCCTATTTTACAGGACTTGTTTAACAGAGGATCCACTTCCTTCTTCTTCTCCTTAACAATAATGATCACAATAATACAATTTTCTTTATGTGAAGGACCACCCAAAATTCCTTCTCTTACCTTCTACAAAGAACGAGAGGGAAAGAAAAGGGTGAGAGAAAAAATAGACGAGAATAGAAATGGAGGGCCTAACCCTTATCTCAGAAGACCTTATAAAATCTCTTATCCACGACTAAGGGTGAAAGCGCTAAGGGTGAAAACGATGAGAATTAAGGGTGAAGGCGCTAAGGGTGAAAGCGATGGGAACTTTGGGTGAAAGTGCTAAGGGTGAAAACGATGGGAATTAAGGGTGAAAGTGCTACGGGTGAAGACGATGGAGATTAAGGGTGAAAGCGCTAAGGGCGAAAACGGTGGAGATTAAGGGTGAAAGCGATGGGAATTAAGGGTGAAACCGCTAAGGGTGAAAATGATGGGAATTAAGGGTGAAAATGATGGGAATCAATGGAGAAAGCAGTAAGAGTGAAAACGATGGGAATTAAGGGTGAAAAGCTAAGCATGAAAACGATGGGAATTAAGGGTGAAAGGGCTAAGGGTGAAAGCGATGGGAATTAAGGGTGAAAGCACTAAGGGTGAAAATGATGGGAATTAAGGGTGAAAATGATGGGAATCAATGGTGAAAGCATTAAGAGTGAAAACGATGGGAATTAAGGGTGAAAGGGCTAAGGGTGAAAACAATGGGAATTAAGAGTGAAAACCAAGGGAATTAAGGGTGAAAGTGCTAAGGGTGAAAACGATGGGAATTACGGGTGAAAGCGCAAAGGGTGAAATCGATGGGAATTAAGGGTGAAATTGATGGGAATTAAGGGTGAAATCAATGGGAGTTAAGGATGAAAGTGCTAAGGGTTGAAAATGATGGGAATTAAGGAGGAAATTGCTAAGGGTGAAATCCATGGGAATTAAGGGAGAAAGTGCTAAGGGCGAAATCAATGGGAATTAAGGGTGAAAGTGCACAGGGTGAGAACGATGGGAATTAAGGGTGAAAGTGCTAAGGGTGAAATCCATGGGACTTAAGGGTGACAGCGTTAAAGGGTGAAATCCATATGAATTAAGGGTGAAAGCGCTAAGGGTGAAATCCACGGGAAATAAGGGTGAAAGCGTTAAGGATGAAAAGGATGGGAATTAAGGGCAAAAGCGCTAAGGGTGAAAACGATGGGAACTAAAGCGGAAAGAAAGGGCATACCGGTGACCTTCCCTGGAGAGCAAAAGGTCACTGTACTGTACTTGGTAAACGTGAACAATGAAAAGCTTGTGATCAAGTAACCAGCCAAATCTCTAATACCAGATTAATCTAAATTAGGGAACTTAATGTCTGCACAAAATATCATTCACTTCTTAATCACACATGTACATCAGTCAATAGTAAAAATATAAAAGAGCTATCATTAGTGCCATATGTCTAACGCGCTTAATCAATCTTCGAGTTAATAATAATAATAATAATAATAATAATAATAATAATAATAATAATAATAATAATATTAATTATAGATGTTGATCACTCGATTCATTATCCATTTACATAAATATCTCCAATAAACAAGGTATTAAAAACTGACAGGTACTTGCCACCTTAATATCACAGTAAAAATTAAATTATTTGATATGGCTAAAACATTCAATACTTTACATAACACCTCAGCGATGAATACACTAAAACAAGAGAGTCTAACGGACACCTGAATTGAAAAGAAGAAAGGATTTAAGACCAAATCCAACGTATTATCTACATTATTTGAAGTACTTATAAATCTAAATACATTAAGACAAATATTAACCACATTTTTAAGTTATACATTATTTCAATTATTCATAAATTTAATTACATCAAGGTAAATATTAACCACATTTCTACGTTATACAATATCTGAAGTAATTATAAATCTAAATACATTAAGACAAATATTAACCACATTTCTAAGTTACACATTATTTGAATTATTTATAAACTTAAATACATTTAGACAAATATTAACCCTATTTCTAAGTTAAAACAGCGCAACGAAAGCAACTAATAAGAAACTGCAGTTAAAACCACGATAACGTCCAGAGGATTACAATGAACGATATTAACAAAGTTAAATCAATACACTATGTTAAAACATCATAAAAGCTGATCACGTAAATTAAAGTGAATGAGTGAACTAAACAGCAAAATGAAAATTACCGAACATTAAATTCACTCATTGGCGGATCCACAAAAATTTCATGGGGGTACCAATTTTCATATTATGCATACACACACACACACACACGCATATATATATATATACACAATTTTTTCTAAAAACTGTATTATTTCTATAACATTTTTTTCCCATTTTCATATTTCTCATTTATATTATTATTGTTATCTAAATCTTCAATATTATTATTTAGTCGTTATTTTTCATGGGGGGGGACACGTTCCCAGGTGCCCCCCCCCCGGGGATCCGCTAGTATTATTCACTAAAAATATACGAGTGGACAAAATGAAAAGCAATTCATTACAGCTACAGCTAAGTCCGTTGTCTGCCTTCAAGCAGATAACCCCAGGGGATTTCCAAGCAGTGGGGGACTCTCCCTCCCTCCCTCCCTTCCCTCAGCCATCCCCTTCTGGCATGTTATGACAATCTGACATGACAATCAATCTGACGGATTTCAAATCCCCCTCGCGTGGACTGACGGCGACCAAAACGCTGGCAATGGTAATTAATAGTTTAACAGTTTTACAATAGCCTAGTTTTCAAAGAATGAAGACTTGACTGAAGGAAGAGAAACGACAATAAAATATGATCAAATAAAGATCAAGTCCCGGCTGGTTAGTAGGTTGCTTTAGGTTAAGCTAGCCTTACACTAACACAGACCCTAAAGCAGTGGTTCTCAACCACGGGGGAATTCCCCCTACGGGAGAATTTCAGTGTTTCAGTGGGGGTTGTGACCACAGACTGGCAGGCTCAAACTGGATCAAGGACCAAACAAAACGCAGCGTGCATCAGTCTGCACTGCTAAGATGTCACGCTGGCCTTTCTCTCCGCTAGCTTGTGTTTGTGTTAGTATTTTGTTCCATATTATTTGGAATGCGCCTTTTCAGGCAGAAAATTTTGGAAAGGGGGGGTGATAATGACATTCTGACATATGGCGAAAGAGTGTCTAGGCCAAAAAAGGGTTGAAAACCACGGCCCTAAAGCCAAGGTAGCCCAGAAGTGTGGTAAGGTGTTAAATGGAATTAAAAGCCTGGTGTGAACCTCTGAACACTGACCTAACAACTGTGCCTCACCAGAGCCAGAAGATCATGCCCAACAATTTCAAAGGGGGTTTTTCTCTGATTTTCTCTGATTAACCACAATTCATAACAAGTGAAAAGTGCCCTGAAGTTTTCTGTACACTATAATGCTGTACGAAACTCTCAGCCACGGCCCACGAGACTCTCAGCCGCGGCCCATGAAACTTTTAGCCACGGCCCGGTAGTGGCATGTGTTGTTGGCACATATAGCTGTGCCAGACGCACGATCATGGCTACCTTTAACCTTAAATAAAATAAAAACTACTGAGGCTAGAGGGCTGCAATTTGGTATGTTTGATGTTTGGAGGGTGGATGATCAACATACCACTGCAGCCCTCTAGCCTCAGTAGTTTTTAAGATCTGAGGGCGGACAGAAAAAGTGCGGCCGGACAGACAAATAGCAATCTCAGTAGTTTTCCTTTACGAAAAACTAAAAAGAAGCAGGAGGGCTTGCCACTGATTGAAAACATGAGCAAAAACTGCTACTACTCATAAAAAAAATAGCAGAAAAACTACTGGGAGTTTCATGCTTTTATACAAGCTTAAAGAACTTGGCAGAAATGAGCGCTGCTATATACATTTGGATATTTCTACTTCTTATGCACACCGACAGGTGTGTCTACACATGCATTATGAACAGAGCTACAACCTTAAAACTAGAAAGTTATTATGGAAATACGAGTACATGACAATCCGCAAGGGTAAAGTCTCCTTCAAACTGCGATTAGTATTCATACATATTATAAGACACTAGAAGTGTCATTATTCATATTTCCTATTCATGCAAATTTTACAAATCAAATTTTATTACGAAATAAAGAAAAATGAACGAAACATGAAGCACATTCCACGCCGAAGCGACTGACGAATATTCAGCAGAGTAAAAATGCATTTCACACAAGACATGAATAAACATTCACCAATTCATGAAAAAAAAGACACTGAATGCATTTAATGAAAAAGAGGGAATCCAGAACTGTCAAAAATTAAAAGCCATTATTTCAAAACAAGGCAAGAAGAGAAAACAATAGGCAAGACAGAATACAAATCCAATGTGGTATAACTAATACTACTTACGTAAATTGAAATTCTAAGCAGGCTTCTTTGCCTCCAAGGGAAATTTGTTGTCGTTAAGTTTTTTGTTACATATATACATATACATATATTTATATATATATATATATATATATATATATATATATATATATATATATATATATATATCATATATTTATATATATATATATATATATATATATATGTGTGTATATATGTATATATTTGTATAACTCTAAACCAAATAAATGACTAAACAGACACACAGGTCTATTTATAAATTACTTTAAATCGACTTATAAATTTATATATAAATATCTAAATCGACATATATAGGTTTATATAAACGAAAATCTTAATCATATGGTTTAAAAAAAATCAAAACCCCAGATTGAATCGAAAACTCCTACTTACAAAAAAAAATGAGGCAGACAAAATATTCTTTACAAGCTTGATGGCGGGTGCTACGCTGCACTGGAACCTGGCGCTGCCTGTCATGCCTACCCTAACCTCCTGATCCCCTACCTACATCAACCCCACCCAGACCGGACAAACAAGTCTGCAGGAGGCGGGTGGATGTATCATGTCTTCTCTACCCATCCGATCCCCCACCTACACCGCCCCCACCCGGAGCAGACAAACAGTTTTGCAGGAGGTGGGTGGATGTGTCATGTCTCCCCTACCCTCCCAATCCCCTATCTATCCAGCCCCACCCGGGCCGGACAAACAGGTTTGCAGGAGGCAGGTGGATGTATAATGTTTCCCCTACCCGTCCAATCCCCTACCGGGTGGGCCATGTCTCCCCTAACCTCCAAATCCCCTACCTACCTCGCCCCACCCGGGTTGGAAAAACAGGTTTGCAGGAGGCGGGAGGATATCATGTCTCCCCTACCCGCCCGATCCCCTACCTACCCCGCCCCCACCCCCGGGGCGGACAAACAAGATCCACTCGGATTTGATTATTATTGAAGTAACTGAAAGATATATACACGAATATTCTTACAATTTACAGAATACAAAAGAAATTAGTTAAGCCTTGCAAATGCTATCCCTCATCCCATCTCTCACCCTTTCCCCCAACACAGGCATAGACACGCACATACACGCACACAAACGCGCGCGCGCACGCCCACAAAAGAACCAGCGCCCTTGACAGCGTGCGAATTCTAAATCTGAAGCCGGTCCCAAACAAGGTAATGGGAGATTATTGCAAATTCAGATAGCCTCCTATTTACAACAGTAGCCCACGTCACGACGGGAGGGTCAGAGAGAGAGAGAGAGAGAGAGAGAGAGAGAGAGAGAGAGAGAGAGAGAGAGAGAGAGAGAGAGAGATATTGGAGATTAAAAGCCTAAGGGGATATAATATTAGGATTCAATATGAAAGATTTTTTTCGTCCTTTTTTTTTTCCTTGGCACCTTTTTTCGACCCGAAAGTTATTACGGCTGGTTTTATTTCTCAGTTTTTTTCAGGACCCCTCTCCCATAAAATGTTTTAATCCATTCTCACAGAACGTTTCCTTTACAGTTTACAATTAAACACATGCTGTGATATATATATATATATATATATATATATATATATATATATATATATATATATATATATATATATACATATATACTATACATATACATGTGTATATATATCCTTTTTCACAAAATGTTTCCTTCCGTTTACAATTAAACACATGCTGCAATATTGTATATACATATATATATATATACGTATATATAATGAATATTATAATATATAATATTCACAAAATATGTCCTTTACAGTTTACGATTAAACACATGCTGTGGTATATATATATATATATATATATATATATATATATATATATATATATATATATATATATAATTTTTACAGAATGCTTCCTTTACAGTTTACAATTAAATACATGCTGTAATATACTGTGTGTATATATATATATATATATATATATATATATATATATATATATATATATATATATATATATATGTGTGTGTGTGTGTGTGTACACCATTTAAAAAGCTAATTAAAAGCATACAAACCTTATCTAAAGAAGCAATCACCTATCAGAAACACCACAAATAAAAAAAAAACAGTTCTACAGGGTTTAACCACTGCACTGCCACGGAATAAACTGTTCAGCCAGGTTTTTCAATCAGGCCTCTTGTTTAAAACATCGACGTGAAACGAATTTCAGAATCCGTGTAACACTAATGCTGGAATGTTAGTTTTTTTTTTTTTTTTTATTCGGTTGGTTCCTGGGGAAAAACACACTCAAACTACCCAACAAAACTTCTCTCGAACAGAGCTTCGCCGAAAATACAAACTAAAATGCTACGAGTATTGTAAATAAAGTCCTCACTAACAGAGGAACGTTTATGTGCTTTGGGAATTTACTCCATCTGAATGGAATATATATTATATATATATATATATATATATATATATATATATATATATATATATATATATATATATATATATATATATATATATATATATATATATATATATATATATATATGTACATATATACACATATATACACAAACACACACATATATATACACGTTTATGTACTTTATGAATTTACTCAATCAGAATGGAATATATATATATATATAGGCTATATATATATATATATATATATATATATATGTGTGTGTGTGTGTGTGTGTGTGTGTGTGTGTGTGTGTGTGTGTGTATATACGGTTGTGGACTTTGTGAATTTACTATCTGAATATATATATATATATATATATATATATATATATATATATATATATATATATATATATATATATATATATATATATCTATACATATATTTGTATATACACGCACACACAACATTTATGTATGTGTGCACACGCACATAAAAAATATATAAATCTATATATATATATACTCTTATATATGCAGCCTATGTGAAATTCCGCCACCTAAGTCTTCCCCGTGCTTTATCTTCCACAAATCTCCAATCACTTCTAGCCTCCCGTCCAACGGTTCACATCAATGTGGATCTGGGTCTTCCCACCCTTCTGGTACCCGCACGTGCCCAGCTAACGCTCTCTCTCGAAGTATTTTGCCCTGGGTAGATCGAAGGACATGTCCAAGCCATCTCCATATTTCCATTTTCTCCATATTCCCATTGCCATTATCTCACCGTAAGGGGAACTTTCGTAATGTCCCTTATTATACCAGTTTATCCTGCTATCTGACTCCTAATAAATATTCTCCTCGCAGCTATACTCCGATGTGTATAAACTCCCAGATATAGCTACAGTGTTATACAAAGATTCTTATGCGCACAGCACTACAGATCGTATGAGCGTAAAACCTAATTTTCCTTGCAATATTACTACAATTTATTTCCATATCTTTTTCTTTATTCTGCCCATTATTTGACTTGTTTTTTTAGCCTTGCATTAAATTCCATCTCACTGCTCCTAAATATCTGAAAATTTAACCGCATTAATCTTCTCTCCAACTATTGTTATTTCTTTATTTTGTGCATATACTCTGTCCTCAATAATTTTCTTTTAATCTTTGAGGAAAAATAAAAAAAAAATGTTTAAAGGACCATGCAGAACAATGTAACAGCGTGTTCCCTTCAAGAAAATTGATTATAAATTAACACTTTGAACATTATTTAAATATAACAAGATATAAATATCAAAGTAAGTTTATTACACGGTTAAGAACTAAATTTTAAATTAAGTCTTTAATAATGACACACAAAAACTCCAAGCTTTAGAAATAAGTAACAAAATTCTTTAGAGAAAACTCAAGCTATTAAGCACGCTCGATAATTTTCTGGCGTTATGTCGATTAAACTAGCATCAACTTCTTCGAACTCTGCTAAGTTTCGTTCTGCCATTTCTCCAATCTAAATCTTCTCTTGCATCTTCAAACCCTTTTTAGTTTTCTGTAAAAGAAAACTATTGAGATGGCTTTGTCTGTCCTATGTCGTTGCCAGAAGCACGATTAACCTTACATAAAATAAAAACTACTCAGGCTAGACGGCTGCAATTTGGTATGTTTGAAGACTGGAGGGTGGATGATCAACATACCAATTTGCAGCCCTCTAGCCTCTATAGTTTTTAAGATCTGAGGGAGAACAGAAAAAGTGCGGACGGACAGACAACGCCGGAACAATAGTTTTCTTTTACAGAAAGCTAGAAGCGATCGGAAGGGGATCTTTAAATTCATACAATCCTACAAGGTTATTTTATCTGAACTCCTCGTGTCTTTTCTGAAACCAGCCTTTCATCAATTTCTTTCTTAAGTCTGATTATCATAAGCATAATTAGTATTTTCATCATATCCAACGAAGAGTAATGCCGCTATGGCTACCACACTTTATTAGGTAACCTTTCTTTGGTACCTTTGTTATGACTTCCAATTCCCAATTACCACTCTTCAATCCGTATTCAGCAACACGGTGTAGACTGTACAAAAGGTGTCATATCAGCTTCAGTTAAAAACACATTTACAGTGATTCTAGAACACACACACCCATAAATATATATATATATATATATATATATATATATATATATATATATATATATATATATATATATATATATTTTTACACTCATACCTGTATATATATATATATATATATATATATATATATATATATATATATATATATATATATAAATAAATAAATTTCTGACTCACGTCGGGATCGAACCCAGGTCTCTCAGGTGGAAAGCAAGGGCGTTATCCACTGGGCCATACATATATATATATATATATATATATATATATATATATATATATATATATATATATATATATATATATATATATATATAAAACACACGTTATACACTGACATACTATACGCACTCTTACAACCCAAGAGACAAATGACAGTAAAATTGAACGCATTGTTATATAAAAAAAATTATGTCCGTCATCTCTAGCTCCTCTCACCTCCCGTCACACTATACCCTTCCATTCATCAAGGCAGACAAAACGATAAAAAAATAAAAACACAGAGGAAAGGTCGACCTGAAAATCACAGCTCCTCCTCCTCCTCTCCCCACTCGACAATTGAACCGGTTCTCACGGGGGGTTTTAAAAGGTCGCTGAACGATGCCATATTGCAATCGTTTATGTCGTCAGTTCAGTGGCGGCTGTTCTGTTCTGTCGTCCGCCAGATTCGTCGCTTTTTTTTTTTCTGTATTCGGTGCGATATGGATGGAGTTCAGGCAGAAAGAGTTATAATTCTTTTTGTAAACGCTGCTGCTGCTGCTGCTGCCTACGAGAGAGAGAGAGAGAGAGAGAGAGAGAGAGAGAGAGAGAGAGAGAGAGAGAGAGAGAGAGAGAGAGAGAATTCGTGTAGTCTGGTTTAAGGGATTGGTTAGTCACACTAGTGTATGTACGAGTATACATACAGTACATACATACATATGTACATGTATAATATACATATATGTATATGTGTATGTATCTGTGAATGTATGTATCTAGGAGTTTATTCTGCAATGTCACTGCAAGCTCTGACACAAGGTGGAATAAAACCACGAAATGCGTTCTACTTTCTCGTTGCATTCTTTCCCCCCCTTTCTCATATATACATACATATATCTACCTAACTATCTATTATATTATATATATATATATATATATATATATATATATATATATATATATATATATATATATATATATATATATATATACAATGTATGTATAACTGAATCACGAAAACATGGAACGCGATGAATATATAAAGATAAAATCCACAAAGGAAAGGGAAACAATGGCCTGCTAAGTAAAGGACGACAGACAGTCGAAAGGCCCCTGCAACACTCAAGTGTTTCTCTCACCTTCGTGGATTTTATCTTTATACATACAGTATATATATATATATATAAATATATATATATATATATATATATATATATATATATATAATATATATATATATATATATATATATATATTATATATATATATATATATATATATATATATATATATATATATATATATACGTACGAACACATATAATATATGAATAACAGGAAATACCGTCACACCCCTTGCACGGACAACCGTAAGATTATAAATACCAAATCTTTGCAGGAAATAAATTCTGGAAACCAGAAAATTCTTACAGAACGACGTGAAGAGATGGTTCACAAAGCGTGACGTCATCTTCCCCTTTTCTCCTCCATGAAAGCAATCTTTTATCTTTTCAAGCAACGTTCTCAACACACCATCGTCGCCTTACCTGGAAGAGAATGAAAGTAATCTGAGAATGGTTTTCTGAGAATGACGTGTACGTAATCGCAAGAATAAAAGGTTGTAAGCAGATTAATTCTTTTATTAAAAAATAATTGGGTGCTAACAGGAATGATTACGTATAAACTTTGGCATAGTTTTACTCTCAACAAGAGAGCATATGATTGCAAAAAGATAATTAGCGGTAAATATAACATTAGATTCACATTTATTTATGTGATAGCGCCTACCAAGGAAACACACTATACACATAGAATATATCTCGTATGTATATGTATGTATATATATATATATATATATATATATATATATATATATATATATATATATATATATATATATATATATATATATATATATATATATATATATATATGAATGTCTTTTCCTGTAATACCACAGTGTAATATGAATATAAGAAGGCCCATAAAACACTAATTAAACGTTGCAACCATATATTTCGGATACTTGCTTCTGTGCCCCTGTTCATGGTAGAATATGGACAGATGAAATGTTACAAGGGTATATATACAAAGCCTATTGGTGTGGTATATATATATATATATATATATATATATATATATATATATATATATATATATATATATATATATATATATATATATATATATATATATATATGCGTTTGTATACATATGTATAGTGTATATGCATGCATATATATATAAAATATATATACATATATACACACAAACACAAACACACACACACACACACGCACACATACACACACGCACACATACAGACATACAAATATACATGTGTATATATATATATATATATATATATATATATATATATATATATATATATATATATATATATATATATATTAGCGCAACTGGTACTATATACTGCAAATCCACTAAGATATATCGACATATCTCCATCCCATAAATCTGGAGAAACAAACAGAAAACTAACAGCAGCCACCCTCCCCCCAACCCTTCGCCAGGAAGGAGGTCTAATAACCAAGAGAGAGAAAAAAACAAAAAAGAAAAACAGAGAGCCACAACAAATAAGAAGGCTTTATTCCTTTTATTCCGCCGTACATGAAGTTTTAATAACGGAGTTGACAAGACTATCAATCTGCTCTCCATTACCGCCTCTCGTTCTTCCCTGATTCCCCACCTCTTCAAGCAGTGATACTGACCCAGATGGCGTGCAAGCACGCGATCTCACATGTGCTTGATCCTCCCCCTCTCTCTCCAACTCACCTATCGGCCCCATTTACTAACAAAAACATTACCATTACTGTTATTCAGTAGATGAATAAGCCAACGAAAGGGGCCACTGACTTGAAAATCAAGCTTCCGAAGAATATGGTGTTCATTTGAAAGAAGTAACAGAAGGTAATGGGAAACTATTATTATTATTATCATTATTATTATTATTATTATTATTATTATTATTATTATTATTATTATCATTCAGAAGATGAACCCTATTCATATGGTATGAATAGGGAACAAGGCCACAGGGGCCACTGGCTTGGAATTCAAGCTTCCAAAGAATATGGTGTTCATTACAAAGAAGTTACAGAAGGTAATGGGAAATTGTTATTATTGTCATTATGGTGTTCATTAGGCAGAAGTAAAAGAAGGTAACTGGATATTATTATTACTATATTATTATGGAACAACCCCACAGGGACCACTAACTGGAAGTAACTGAAGGTAATGGGAAATACAGGAAGTATAGATCACTTATTTAAAAACCGAAAAAAATAAACTAACAAATTAATAAGTACATGGAAAAAATGTAAGTAAACTTAAAATACAAGAATTCTTTTTGGGTAGCAATGCAATGTATCTTCGCTTAAACTTCTGAAGTTCCAATTGCACGACAAGAGCAAAAGTTAACATTAGCAAGAAAAAGTACTTATCGGCTATAACTCCGCAAGAGAAAGTACTTAATGGCCGTAACATTCACAAGGGAAAGTATCTGCTGACTGGTACATTACTTAAACAATAATCGTATACTCATCACGATATCTTCTATAATAACAATATTAAGTCCTACGCATTATTCTTGTACAAAAGTACCTACTCGCTAACTTTCACAATGGAAAGTACTTATTGACTATACCATTCACATGAAAAAGTATTTATTGGTTGTAACATTCACAAGGGACAGTACTTATTCGCTGTAAAGTTCACAAGAGAAAGTACTCATCTGAGTGTACTGCTCACAGAAAGCATTTATTGGCTGTAACATTCACAAGAAAAAAGTATTTATTTTCTGTAACATTCACAAGAGAAAGTACTTTCTAATAGCAACCGTTAATAACAGAAACTACTTATGAAAATTAATAATTAACTAGCGAGAAGTCCCCGCCTCCCAACCTATCTCTGAAAACCTTTACCAAAAACACAGTCAGTCGGCAACATTCAGAAGGGAAAGAATTAATTAACATCAACTGCATTTCTAATTATGCCATGAACGTTTATTTACCTGAGCCAAATTTCAGTTTTATTCCTTTCTTACTCTTCACTGGTTCCACCCTACCTAACCCCACCACCACACCTAGGGCAACCCCAACCTCCTATACAACTCCATAACAATAAGACGATGTACCGATCATCGTTAACAGCATTGCTGTTGATCTCCAAGGCTCCTTAGCAAGGTCTGTCAAACATCCCGATCATTTGCTTTCACATTTTAGCTTTCTGTATAAGAAAACTATTGTGCAGGCTTTTTCTGCCCGTCCGCACTTTTTCTGTCCGCCCTCAGATCTTAAAAACTACTGAGGCTAGAGGGCTGCATATTGGTAAGTTGATCACCCACCCTCCAATCATCAAACATACCAAATTGCAGCCCTCTAGCCTCAGTAGTTTTTATTTGATTTAAGGTTAAAATTAGCCATAATCGTCCTTCTGTCAACACTATAGGACAGGCCACCACCGTGGTTAAAGTTTCATGGACCGCGGCTTATACAGCATTACACCGAGACCACCGGAAGATAGATCTATTTTCGGTGGCATTGATTATACGCTGTAGCAGCTGCACAGAAAACTCAATTGCGCCGAAGAAACTTCGTCGCATTTTTTACTTGTTTCCTGTCAATGTCATTCAAAGACGAACCACTGTCTGACGAAATAGGGGAAATGCATAAATGATGGAATGGAATATAAAAATTGGGCCAAAGGCCAAGTTCTGGGACCTATGAAGTCATTCAGCACTGAAAGGGCAATCGAGAGTAAGAAGGTTTCAAAGGTGTAACAGGAGGAAAACCTCGCAGCTGCACTATGAAACAGCTGTTAGAGAGGGTGGAAAGCGAATGGGATTAAGAGAATACGAACGAGGCACAGAAAAAGGAATGAAAGAGGCTACAGCTACGGATGAATAAATGATCAAATAAACCAGCATAAAGTTGATAAAACCATACAATTCTCTCAGCCAATACCTGTTCACATGAACTGCTATTTAGCACATGCAAATTCTTTCTGAATATTTTTATTTTTATTCTTCACTCAACTGAGGAAACAAATCATTAATCTTATCTCATAATCGACATCTATACGCCATGCATTATTCCCATACATTTTCTGACTTCTATTGATGTTTATGTACCATTTACTCATTCAATTATTATGTTTTATTCATATGTTATTCACTTTTCATTGAATTCCAGATAAGGTTAGTATGAATAATTATTAGTATCATCGTATATCCACTATCATCATTAACATCTGAATCACTTTTCTAGCATCATCGCCAATGCGAATCTTTTATTTCGCCATTCCTAAGGTATAATTATTATCCATTCATTCCCATCTTCATGCATTCATTATTCAACACGAGTTGCTCTCCCCCGTCCTTCCTATTCCCGTTTATTTAATTTCCGGTGTCTGTCTCCCTGCACTGCTCATTACCGTGGGAGACGTGTACTCTGATATTCCGTATTCTCATATTCTGATATTCTCATACTCTGATATTCTCGTATTCTCATGTTCTCGTACTCTGATATTCTCGTAGTCTAATATTCTCACACTCTGATATTCTCGTATTCTGATATTCTCATACTCTGATATTCTCGTATTCTCATGCTCTCGTACTCTGATATTCTCGTAGTCTAATATTCTCACACTCTGATATTCTCGTATTCTGATATTCTCATACTCTGATATTCTCGTATTCTCATGCTCTCGTACTCTGATATTCTCGTAGTCTAATATTCTCACACTCTGATATTCTCGTATTCTGATATTCTCATACTCTGACATTCTCGTATCCTCATATTCTCATGATCTGATATTCTCGCATTCTGGTATTCTCGTGTTCTGATATTCTGATATTCTCGTGTTGATATTCTGATATTCTCGTATTCTGATAATATTCTCATATTCTGGATAGTCTCATACTCTAACATTCTCGAGTCCCCATATTCTCGTATACTGATATTCTCATCCTCTAATACTCTCTAACGGGGAGTTTTCAGTCACCTTTACGATAACCGCGTGGCGGAGACTGGAATAATATTATCCCGGAGCATATGAATCAATTATTCCAGACTTATTATTATTCAGAAGAAATAATTCAACTCTATTCACCTGTGATCGTGATATCATTGTTATTGTTAGAGATAATACTTCCTTTTCCTTAATTCTGGAATAATTCTCACCAATTCCAACCGTTCTTAGGCCTCTATGCGATAGAACAGAATAGAATAAAGAATTTAAGCCAAAGACCAAGTACTGGGAACTATGAGGTCATTCTGCGCTGAAAGGGAGACTGACAGTAAGAAGGGTCGAAAGCTGTAACAGGAGGAAAACCTCGCAGTTGCACTAAGAAACACCTGTTAGAGGGTGGAAAGTCAGATGGAATAATGAGAATATGAACGGAGATACACTAAAAGGAAAGAAAGAGGTTGCAGATAGGGGGCCGAAGGGACGCTGCAAAGACCCCTAAGTAATGCCTACAGTGCACCACGTGAGGCGCACTGACGGCACTACCCACCTATGGGGGCGTCCCTACGATCGACTGCCGCCCGCAACAGACCTCCATGTACTGTTATTCAACAATGGGCAACCTTTCCAATCTTGTCCTATTCTTTGTTTACAATTCTTACATATTCAATATTCTTATGTTAATAATTTGGTTTAATAGGGAGATGTGAATGATTTATTCTTACAAAAAATCAATGCGATAAAGAAGGGAACAGACCACGTAATCAAACGACCCTTTTAAATGATGGAATTTAATTTACGCTCTCTCTCTCTCTCTCTCTTACAAAAGCAAACATGCGCGCGAACAAAATTTAACACAAAAGCAATTTCAAATTGCTCATAACATCACACAAAGTCATAAGGAAAAGTTTCTAAAATCTGTGTGACCTTGAACTTGCCAAAATTGCCTTGGGCCAAGGTCAGAATGAGTTTGGCCCGTTGCCGAACAGTTAAATACTTAGACACAATACCATGAATGCAAACAAAGTTATCGGGGAAACTGGAATTTGTGGATGGAAGGCCTTAACTGTCCATAAGCATATAAAGATATTACAATTTCATTCCATTAGCTTTTCACTGCATGTGGAACCATACGAAACAGATTGATTGATTGATTTATGGTTACTAAAACTGGCGTCACAACATCTAGGTTATTGACACTGATGATGTGCTAAGGTAATTACTTGCATGCATCTTCAACTAGACGATAAAAAAAATGACAAGAATAATGAAGAAAATAATCAAAGAGAGAGAGAGAGAGAGAGAGAGAGAGAGAGAGAGAGAGAGAGAGAGAGAGAGAGAGAGGAACCGTGAAAAACAACTTAATATCACTGAATGTCAAAAAAAAGCAAAACTTATGCACAAGCTAAATGAACAATAAGTGAACTTCGATCAAAAGTTCGGTATTTATACAAAAAAGTAAAAAATGCGCCAAAGTTTCTTCTGCGCAATCGAGTTTTCTGTACAACGTATAATCAAGGCCACCGAAAATAGATCTATCTTTCGGTGGTCTCCGTATAATGCTGTATGAGCCGCGGCCAATGGAACTTTAATCACGGTCCGGTGGTGGCCTGTTCTATATCGTTACCAGATGCACGATTATGGCTAACTTTAACCTTAAATAAAATGAAAACTACCGAGTCTCGAGGGCTGCTATTAAGTATGTTTGATGTTTGGAGGGTGGATGATCAACATACCAATTTGCAGCCCTCTGACCTTAGTAGTTTTCAAGATCTGAGGGCGGACGGACAGACAAAGCCATCTCTATAGTTTTCTTTTACAGAGAACTAAAAGACAGAAGTCTGCTCAAAACGATAGACATATGATGCAAAGAATTTAAATTAATAATAATAATAATAATAATAATAATAATAATAATAATAATAATAATAATAATAATAATCCATAAAACTAAAAATAACAGCATGAGGCAAAAAAGCCGTGAAGAAATCCACATTAGTGCATGTGTAAATATATATCATATATTACGATATATATATATATATATATATATATATATATATATATATATATATATATATATATATATATATATGAATGATGATGATGATGATTATTATTATTATTATTATTATTGTTGATGAGAAAGCCACATTGGTGTAAGTGTAAACATATATTAAGAATATATGTATATACAAAACGAGAGCTTTCGAGAGCTTGTTCGATTCTCCTTCTCAATCTCTATCAGACTGAGAAGGAGAATCGAGCAGGCTGTCGAAAGCTCTTGTTTTGTATATACATATATTCTTAATATATGTTTACACTTACACCAATGTGGCTTTCTTCACCAATAATAATAATCATCATCATCATCATCATCACCACCATCATAACAATAATAACAATAATAATAATAATAATAATAATAATAATAACAATAACAATAATAGTATTATAAATTAATAATAACAATAATATAGGCGTTCTTTGCTGGTGACTTTTTTTTTTTGAGGGGGAGGGGCGCTTTACCATGAAATGTCAAAACCTCCTTCCTAATCATGGTCGCAATGTACAGAACACCGGGTGTTCAATCATCAACGCAGAAGCTATTCAGGACAGTCCAAAGAAGACTAAGAGAATGAAGTTATAAAAGAACACGAAGTTATACCTGTTCAGCGTATGTCCCCAAAGGTGGAAATTATTGTCCGTCATGCTATACTGCCTCTGGAGAGCATCGGTGACCGGAATTAAAAATGCCAGCTGTTGGAAGGCTATTAAAGCGAACCTCCTCTCTCGTCATTAGTTCAAAGACCCGTTGATAATGAGAGAGAGAGAGAGAGAGAGAGAGAGAGAGAGAGAGAGAGAGAGAGAGAGAGAGAGAGAGAGAGAGAGAGAGCTGAATTAAGCGTCATAAACAAGAGATCTTATAAAGAGTATTCGTTGGTCTGCAGTGAATTTTAGGTGAGAGAGAGAGAGAGAGAGAGAGAGAGAGAGAGAGAGAGAGAGAGAGAGAGAGAGAGAGAGTCACAATCATCAAAACGACAGCTAAGCAATATTGTATATTTTCCTAAACATGCGCACACACACTATATATATATATATATATATATATATATATATATATATATATATATATATATCTATATATATATATATCAATATATATATATATATATATATATATATATATATATATATATATATATATATATATCTTCCCCAATCATATGCCAATACTAATGAATACAGTCCGATTATATCGTTACACAGGGCGTTAAAAATATCACCAAAATCAAAAATAATAATAATGATAGAAACTATAAAAGCAAATAGTGTAAACAGTTGCATATATATATATATATATATATATATATATATATATATATATATTATACATATATATCTTTTTTCTTTGTTTAACGTGCTTTTTCCCATTTTTCATATGGGGTAACCACGAAGCCTTCTTTTGAAGGGCTTTGATTTGGCGTTGGGGTAGGCCTTAGCCTCGATCGGCTGCCCTGCCTGACATCGCTTAGACCCAGGTAGCACATGTGTGTATGTATCGTGCCAAATCCCCAGCTCCCTTTCTCCCAGCAGCGAGGAGACGTGAGTGGTTAGGCCGACAGTTCGAGACGTGTAAGGCGTCTGTTATGTTTTTAGAAGATGTTGGAATGGCTTTGTTTGTGTGTGTATTTGTCTGCAACACCCATTTGCTTTCAGCAAACCTATCCGTTGATTACATACATAATCCCGGGGTGTCTACACGGATAGCACAGTGTCCGCCCCTCTGACCGGCCGGCTGCGGATTTGAACCCGCGACACAGGCTTCTTAAGAAGTCCGAGTCTGCTGCTCTACCGACCAAGCCATCGAGGCTCATAATATATATATATATATAATATATATATATATATATATATATATATATATATATATATATATATATATATATATATATATATATATATATATATATATAATATAATAATATAAAAGATAATAATATACAAAATGTCAACGGTGAGACCACCATCAACTGTAACCAGAGTGATAAACCAAGAACACAATAACAGTTATAGCGGTTATAACATTACAACAAGAACAAAAACAACAAAACTATCATAAACCGGGAAAAATAAAACCGCTAAAAACCATTAGCACACTTCGCTCCCGAACTATTGTGAAAACATCGATGAAAACTTTCCAGGACACCCGCAGGAGGTTCCACGGAGAGAGAGAGAGAGAGAGAGAGAGAGAGAGAGAGAGAGAGAGAGAGAGAGAGAGAGAGAGAGAGAGAGATGGACACAAGTTCGCCATTGGCACCAATCACAAGAGAAAGGAAGCCACGTCAATGTTCAGATGAGGGGGGGCAGGCTAGATGGGCTTTAAAGGCCGGGGAGGGGATGACACTTAATGGGGAGGTAAAGTATGAGTATTGGAGAGCGGGGAGGGGAGGGAATTAAACCCGGAAGTAAAGAAGGTATAAAACACTTTACCGTTAATGAAGTTCCATCTCTTTTCTTCCGGAAATTAATCGCCGTAATGGAGAACCCAGCTCACACCATACATTTTAAGGACACCGACATGTACCTTTTTTTCTTTGTTTCATAATTAACTCTTTTTTTTATTTTCGTTCATTGCTTTTGACATACTCCTTAATTTCAATCAATGAGATCGTGATTATTGAAGCCTTCACATATTTTTTCTTTTACATTAATTATCTGGTTTTAGTTTTCTGTAAAAGAAAACTGTAGTGCCGGCTTTGTCTGTCCGTCCGCATTTTTTCTGTCCGCCCTCAGATCTTAAAAACTACTGAGGCTAGAGGGCTGCAAATTGGAAGGTTGATCATGTACCCTCCAATCATCAAACATACCAAATTGCAGCCCTCTAGCCTCCGTAGTTTTTATTTCATTTAAGGTTAAAATTAGCCATAATCGTGCTTCTGGCAACGATATAGGATAAGCCGGAACCGGGCCGTGGTTAAGTTTCATGGGCCGCGGCCCATACAGCATTATACCGAGACCACCGAAAGATAGATCTATTTTTGGTGGCCTTGGTTATAC
>NC_089749.1:53301107-53311107 GCF_040412425.1 Macrobrachium rosenbergii | reverse complement strand
AAATATCTGCAAAAGAAATACAAATTATTACCAAGGAAAAATAAGCAAGTAAAAAATGCGCTTAAGTTTCTTCGGCGCAATCGAGTTTTCTGTACAGCCGCTACAGCGTATACTCAAGGTCAGGGAAAATAGATCTATCTTTCGGTGGTCTTGGTATAATGCTGTGAGCCGCGGCCCATGAATCTTTAACTACGGCTCGGTGGTGGCCTATAATATATCGTTGCCAGAAACACGATTATGGCTAACTTTAACCTTTAATAAAATTTTTAAAAAAACTTCTGAGGCTAGAGGGCTGTAATTTGGTATGTTTGATGATTGGAGGGTGGATGATCAACATACCAATTTGCAGCCCTCTAGCCTCAGTAGTTTTTAAGATCGGAGGGCGGACAGAAAAGTGCGGACGGACAGACAAAGCCGGCACAATAGCTTCCTTTTACAGAAAACTAAAATTATGGGTTTTCCTAGTATGAACATTTTATCTTGCAAACAAAACCAATAATTTCACATAGGAAAAAATATAAAGCACAACAATGAGTAATGAAAGTAGAAACCGAACCAGAAATAAAGACATGTATTGATCAGCGAGCCTCATAAAAATTCATAACCAATAACCCACTCACGACGAATGGACAAAAAAAAAAAGGACAAGAAAATGTTGTAAATTCAGTCCACACAAAAACTCAGCCATTGCTAATATTATGTTGGATGTAACTAGTTGACTCTTAGCGTATTAAAAACAAAGCGAAAATAAAAAAATAAGAAATTCAAGTGAGAACTTTGGAAATTCAGTTAAAAAAAATTACAAAGGAAATTCAGCTAAGAAATTCAGTTATGAAAATCTTACCAAGATCAGAACTTTAAACGAAAACAATTATCCACATCATATGGCCGACAATGGACAAATAAACAAATGACTAAGTAAATAAATAAATAAATAAACTTAGCAACGCCAAAATTTTGGGAAACCAGGCCCCCACCTCCCCCCCCCCAAAATCTCCACCAATGACAAGCCATTAACTGCCAATCGTGACTAGAATTCCAGTGCAGTGGATGTCCCTGATTCGCAGGATGATTCGCTGAAATCCTTTGAAGCTCACCGACAACCAATTTCATAAGCCTTACATAATTGAAGAGCCCTCAACACGGATATTGATGGAAGAGGGGGAGGGGGAGAAGGAGGGAGAAGGAAGGGAAGGGAGGGAGGAGAAGGATAGAAGGAGAAGAATAACAGGAAGAGGAGGAGGAGGAACACGAAGGGTGAGCACGACGATGATCATGATGGTGGTGATATTGACAGGACTGCAGATTTACCCCCTTTTTTTTTATTATATTTTAGAGCTGACATCACACTGAGAGAGAGAGAGAGAGAGAGAGAGAGAGAGAGAGAGAGAGAGAGAGAGAGAGAGAGAGAGAGAGAGACTCCCTGCGTTCCAGCGATGACAAGTTATTCTTTCGATACTTCATTCAGTCACATATGAATCAAATCTTACGCCAAAAGATTAAACTTCTGCAATTATAAGAAATTAATAGCGATAAAAAGTACTCAAATGTCTTTATTTCTCCAGCTGTCAAATCAAGTGGACACAATAAAATAAACACAAAAATATTTTGCTACTGACGATATCACCTTCATTCGCCTTTACCAAAAAGCACAAAAATATAACAAACCAAGAACAAATTACATTAGATAAATTTAAATATAATTATTTCAATTCGGTAATCCCAACAGGCGCCCCGGCGTTCATGTTCTGCAAATAAAGTGAAGACTAATAGAATTTAACATATAAAATTATCTACAAAATCACATCAAAACCTATTTTGTAAACCACCTTATGAAACTTCAAGAACTCGTGACCTGCAATTACAATGAAAACCTTACGCAAAGCTATACAAACAAATAAATCTATAAAAGAACTGGACAATGAAAACCCTAAAATTATACCAAGACATTCCATACCTTCGTTCACAAAATAAGAAATGCAGAAAACAAGTATAGTATATCCCATCTAAGCCATACTACACAATGAATTTGCGCCCATACTAAACTGAACTGTATATTACATATAATCCCACACACTAAACCACTGTATGGTACATCTATGTTCATACTAAACAGCATTACAGAACACGTAAACACTTCCTACTAAACCCAACTATAGAGTGAAATTACGTTCACAATCAATTGCACTATACTGTACAGTACTCATACCATTTAGAATTAAATAATTCTTTTCTCGGTGGATTACCAGGGGTGGACATTTGCTTCTGTGAAATTATAGCTGCCTTTTCCTCTTGACAACAATAAGTTAAAGAATGATGTGTTAAAAGGTCAGGTTTTCAAGAAAGTAACATTACTTCTTTGTTCAAGCAATAGTTCGAGGTTTATAGATGCATGTATGAATGGAGAATTTTAATCTCTCCGGCCATAAAAACAGTCATCGCAGGTTTTGGAAAAAAGAAAGAAGGCTTATCACTGAAACCTTTCACTGAACTCACCAAGAGAAGCTGAAAATCCTCTCTCTCTCTCTCTCTCTCTCTCTCTCTCTCTCTCTCTCTCTCTCTCTCTCTCTCTCTCTCTCTCCAAAGCATCAACATAGCAACCAGGTAACAATACAGATTACATTATAGCAGCTCTTGTTAGTATCATTCTATAGATGATCCGACACTCTTCAGTTCCTTACAGCATTGACATACATATAGCCTTAAACAAACGTATACTTGAGTATATGATCCTAGTCGCTTTTTGCACGTGAGTTGATATATATATATATATATATATATATATATATATATATATATATATATATATATATATATATATATATATATATATATATATATATATATATATAGAAGAACGTTGCCTAAAATGTTGCCAAAGGATGATGAGCAATACACGCCCACCCTATGAAAACGGAAGACAGGAAACAGCAAGAGAAAGGATTCTCTCTCTCTCTCTCTCTCTCTCTCTCTCTCTCTCTCTCTCTCTCTCTCTCTCTCTCTCTCTCACTGAAATGTACATAAGAAACTGCCGATACTTAAGAGAATACTTAAAAAAATAAAGAATATAAAAAAAACAGGCTTTCTTTGACCGTTATCAATAACAATCATCCTACCTAGACTTTGGTTTTAAAAAAGCAAACTTTCTTGCACTGTCAATTTATGGACTGCACAATTGGCTACAAGAGCTCACAGCAAGCCACGCTGTTGGTAACTCAATAATTTGTCAATGTGTGTGAGAGAGAGAGAGAGAGAGAGAGAGAGAGAGAGAGAGAGAGAGAGAGAGAGAGAGAGAGAGAGAGAGAGAGACCAAAGACTACAGTATATGGGTTCTAAGCTCTCCTCCGACGGATTTCTGACACTAATCACAATTAGAAATGACACATCGGACTTTATACTTACCTATGTAACTAAACACGTAAAAAATGCGCCGAAGTTCCCTCGGCGAAACTGAGTTTTCTGTACAGCCGCTACAGCGTATAATCAAGGCCACCGAAAATGGATCTGTTTTTCGGTAGTCTCGGTATAATGCTGTATGAGCAGCGACCCATGAAACTTTAACCACGGCCCGGTGGTGACCTATCCTATATCGCTGCCAGAAGCACGATTACGGCTAACTTTGTCCTTAAATAAAATAAAAACTACTGAGGCTAGAGGGCTACAATTTGGCGTTTGATGATTGGAGGGTGGATGATCAACATACCGATTTGCAGCATCTAGCCTCAGTAGTTTTTAAGATCTAAGGGCGGACAGAACAAAGTGCGGACGGACAGACAAAGTCGACACAGTAGTTTTCTTTAACAGAAAACTAAAAACTTTTCATATTACTACTTCTGCGGCCATTATTATTTAAACTGACACCATTAATTCTATATTTTCCTGTTATCGCTACTCAAATTGCAACTGTTATTTTTCCAATTTTGCAGTTACTACTTTCAAAATGTAACTTACTTTCCAATTTTCCAGTCACTACTTTCAAAATGCAACTTATTTTCCGAATTTGCAGTTACTACTTTCAAAATGTAACTTATTTTTCCAATTTTGTAGTTCCTACTTTCAAAATGTAACGTATTTTTCAATTTTTCAGTTACTACTTTCAAAATGTAACTCATTTTCCAATTTTAAATTTAATACTTTCTAAATGTCACTCATTTTCCAAATCTGCGTGACATTTTCCAAATCTGCAGTTATCATTTTCAAAATCCAACTTATAATAATTGTCAAAATCCAACTTTTTAAAATAACTTTTCAAATTCGTAGTCACAATTATTGAAAATGCAATTGTTAATTTCTCCAAATTTGCAGTTACTTCTTTTCAAAATGTGACTTCTTCTACATTTGCTGTTACCACTATTCAAAATGCAATTACGAAGTTACTACAGCTTAAAATGTAATTATTTGTCCAATTTTCCAGTTACCACAAACGTAACTCATTTTCCAATTTTGCAGTTACCACAGACGTAACCCATTCTCAATTTTGCAGTTACCACTAACGTAACCCATTTTTAATTCGTACAGTTACCACAAACGTAACCCGTTTTCACTTTGTACAGTTACCACAAACAACCCATTTTCAATTTTGCAGTTACCGCAAACGCAACTAATTTCCAATATTTGCAGCTACTACTACTGAAAACGCAACTATTATTTTCCAATTTACCTAATATCCAAACCCACAAATTCGTTACCCCTTCGACAAACATCGAGCCAAGGTACTCGTCGAACTTCTAACCAACTACCAGCTAAAGTACCCTAGTTTGGCGACTTTCCTTAAGTACTCCAGTTTGGCGACTTTTTCCCCTCTAAGTCGCAAAGGCTGCGAGGACTTTGACAGCGCCGACTACGCTCCTGATCGTCTCGTAATCTCCAGCCTAAGCCCTAATCCCTCGAACTACTTCCAAGAACATCTACTATCCACCTGGCGTTGCTGTAAAGTCTTGAGATGCTAGTTCTTCCTTTTCTCTTCTCAGACACATGTTCCAAATGGCGCCTTCTGTTCTATAATCTCAACGATTTACCTGGGGATAATTTCTCTTTTTAAGGTAAGGTAAGATAACCTTACATAAGTTATAATGTCTGGAATAGGTGCCTGTATTTAAAACAGCGACCCCGATTAGAGATCAAGCTGAGAATCGAACATTATTTATCCTCAATACATCTTAAAGTTCTTTCCATTTAGCCCTAAGAATGTTTCAGGCTTACAGAGCAAACGCTAAGCATACTACTTTGTTTCACTTAGAATTAGATAAAAACTCCCGAATACATTACATACATACATACAGATACATGTATATATATATATATATATATATATATATATATATATATATATATATATATATATATATATATATATATATATATATATATATATATATATATATATATATATATATATATATATATATATATATATATATATATATATATATATATATATGTATACAGATATATAACATACACAAATAAAAAAAGAAAACTGTAAGACACGCTGTATACAAAATCAGACGAAAAGGTCCTAAAAAACATTTAAAAGAAGGAAGAGAGATAGGGATAAGAAAACGACTGAAAATCAGCGAAAGCAAAAAGGCAAGATGACAAAGACCGGAAAGAAAGCAAAAGGAGAAAGTCCAGCCCACGAAAGTGACTGCACGGATGCAACGGGAGATGGTAAAGCTAAAGGCAATACTATGTAGCGAAGTTGCCAGCTGGTGTCACGGGAGATGCTCGGGACTGCAAAATGTAAATGGATTAAGGGACTTTCGGTGCTCGAAATGTTTGAGATGGTGGACAAACCAACCGCGGAGAGAGAGAGAGAGAGAGAGAGAGAGAGAGAGAGAGAGAGAGAGAGAGAGAGAGAGAGAATCAGGTCGTAGCTGGTAAACCGCCCTTGGAGGACATAGAGGTATAACCCTCATTACTGTAACTAGCGACACATAGGATTGTGAGGTATGTATTGAAAAAGCATCGAGAGAGAGAGAGAGAGAGAGAGAGAGAGAGAGAGAGAGAGAGAGAGAGAGAGAGAGAGAGAGAGAGAGTCATGCTTAGCCTGATAAGCCGGTCTTGAAAGAGGTATAGGTATAACCCTTTCTTTTTTGTAACTGGCGACACACAAGATTGTGAATTATTTAGTATTGAAATGGTATTAGAGAGAGAGAGAGAGAGAGAGAGAGAGAGAGAGAGAGAGAGAGAGAGAGAGAGAGATTCGGGCTGTAGCTGACAGGCCGACCTTGGCTGAGGTATAGATATGACCCTTATTTTCTGTAACTGGCGACATACAGGACTGTGAAGTAGGTATTGAAATGCCATTAAGAGAGAGAGAGAGAGAGAGAGAGAGAGAGAGAGAGAGAGAGAGAGAGAGAGAGAGAGAAGGCAAGTTCTACAACGCGCTTATTAAATATAATATTTTTCACACCCAATGACGACAAGAACGTTTGCATAAAGAATGACAGTTATTAGCACGCACGTTTGTATTTGTATGAGCAATCATGTTTATCATATAATAACGTTGCACTCTAAACACTTTCACGTGATGAAATCTCTTTCATGTTTGCAAAATAAGTGGCATCTTGCTCGTTGTTACGTGACGTACCGTTCTCGTTAAAGCATGATGTAAAAGTTGCATCTTAAACGCTTCTGCGGAATAAAGTTAAAAATGTAATAAAAGTAATTAACTACGTTATAAAGTTAAAGTAAAAAATGTAATCATCCACGTGCAAAGTTGAAGTTAAAAATGCAATAAAGGTAATTATCTACGTGATAATGTTAAAGTTGAAAATGTGACAAAGGTAATTATCTACGTGATAAAGTTAAAGTTAAAAATGTAACAAAAGTAATTATCTACGTGATAAAGTTAAAGTTAAAAATGTAACAAAAGTCATTATCTACGTGATAAAGTTAAGGATGTAACAAAGGTAATTATCTGCGTGATAAAGTTAAAGTTAAAAATGTAACAAAGGTAACTATCTACATGATAAAGTTAAAGTTAAAAATGTAACAAAGGTAATTATCTACGTGATAAAGTTAAAGTTAAAAATGTAACAAAGGCAATTATCTACGTGATAAAGCTAAAGTTAAAAATGCATCAAAGTTAATTATCTACGTGATAAAGTTAAAGTTATAAATGTAACAAACGTAATTATCTACATGATAAAGTTAAAGTTAAAAATGTAACAGGTGATTATCTACGTGATAGTTAAAATTATAACTGTAATAAAGGTAATTATCTACGTAATAAAGTTAACAATGTATAATAAAGGTAATTATCTACGTAATAAAGTTAACAATGTAATAAACGTAATAATGTAATCAAGTTGCACCTCACACCCGTACCTCTGACAGAGCAGTCTCAACAACACATTAAACAATTAACGTGGCACCTTAAGCACTTTACTCAAGTTGCACGTTGAACACTTTATTGCAAAGAATAACAAGTAAAAAAATGGTCCGAATTTTCTTCAGTGCAACCGAGTTTTCTGTACAGCGTATAATCAAGGCCACCGAAAGTAGATCTGTCTTTTGGTGGTCTCGGTATAATGCTGTATGAGCCGCGGTCCATGAATCTTTAACCACGGCCCGGTGGTAGCCTATCATATATCGTTGCCACCTGCACGATTATGGCTAACTTTAACCTTAAATAAAATAAAAACTACTGAGGCTAAAGGGCTGCAATTTGGTATGTGATGATTGGAGGATGGATGATCAACATACCAATATGCAGTCTTCTTGCCTCAGTAGTTTACAAGATCTGAGGGCGGACAGAAAAAGTGCGGACGGACAGACAAAGCCGGCACAATAGTTTTCTCTTACAGAAAACTAAAACGCAAAGTTGCAGCTTGGAAACTGCGCTCCCTTTCTCCATTTCAGCACCGCCTACCTTAACTTGACTCCAGACTCATAAGCCGTACTCCGTCCACTCCAAATCCAATCACTTGGCTCCACGTGAAGCCAGGTAAAATTGGGCCACAGCACCGCCTCCTGGTTCGGCTGTTATTGAAAACTGACAAAAAAATGGACAAAATAACATTATATATACAAACATACATTCTTAATGCACACTGGTTCGGCCGTTATTAAAAACTAACAAATTTGACATAATAAAATTTATATTGATATAATAAAATATATATATATATATATATATATATATATATATATATATATATATATATATATATATATATATATATATATATACATACATACACATTAACACTCACTCACATACATACATATATGTCTAAATACATACTCTAACACCCATGGACGAACTAAAGCTTTACAGATAAAGACGAAATGTATGGCATACATTTTGAATGATTAGAGTAGATGATACATAGTAAGATGTACGAGAGAGAGAGAGAGAGAGATTAACAGCAATTTAAAAAAAGTACCTGCACAAAGAGAGAGAGAGAGAGAGAGAGAGAGAGAGAGAGAGAGAGAGAGAGAGAACCAAGAATTAACAGCAATTTAAAAAAAGTACCTGCACACAGAGAGAGAGAGAGAGAGAGAGAACCAGGAATTAACATCAGTTTAAAAAAGTACCTGCACACAGAGAGAGAGAGAGAGAGAGAGAGAGAGAGAGAGAGAGAGAGAGAGAGAGAGAGAGAAACCAGGAATTAACAGCAATTTAAAAAAAAGTACCTGCACAGAGAGAGAGAGAGAGAGAGAGAGAGAGAGAGAGAGAGAGGGAGAGAGAGAGGGCGGGGGGACAGGAGAGAACCAGAACCAGGGAAGGGAGAGAGGAAGAAGTTAACTAGACGATCGATGCCGCTAACTGTGAGCGCGCGCGCGCGTGAGCCATAACGCACGCACAAACGAATATCCAAAGGCTCTCACCTACAAACTCACGCACAAACAAACACACATACACACAAACACTAATGGAATTTTTAATTCATCTCCCACAATGCACACCTAATTAATATTCTGGTGCTTCAAAGAACCTCATAAGATCTGACAAGATCTCTCTCTCTCTCTCTCTCTCTCTCTCTCTCTCCCCTATCTTTATACCTGTCTATCTGTCTATCTTTGTACCTATCTATCTATCTTTGTACCTATCTGTCTTTTGATCTACCTATCTATCTATTCGTCTATCTATCTATCTTTCCACCTATCTATTTATCTTTCTACCTATCTATCTATATATCTATCTTTCGATCTGTCTATCTATCTTTATACTTATCTATCTATTTGTCTGTAATCTATCTATCTCTACCTATTTGTCTATCTATCTATCTATCTTTCTATCTATCTTCCTACCGATCTACTATCTATCTATCTTTCTACCTATCTGTCTTTCGATCTACCTATCTATCTATCTATTTGTCGATCTATCTATCTATCTTTCTACCCATCTATTTATCTTTCTACCTATCTATCTATATACCTATCTTTCGATCTGTCTATCTATCTTTAGACTTCTCTATCTATTTGTCTGTAATCTTTCTATCTATCTATCGATTTGTCTGTAATCTATCTACCTATCTATCTGTCTACCTATCTACCTACCTACCTATCTATTTACTTGCCTATCTACATATCTATTATTTACCTACCTAACCATCTATCTATCTATCTATCTACCCACCTATCAATCTAACTGGTACTGACTGCGGTATTTGTGTAATATCATATACAGAGGGTATTGTCATTTATGGCACTAATGCTTAATTTTTGCATCCGCTCATTTTGCAGAGAGAGAGAGAGAGAGAGAGAGAGAGAGAGAGAGAGAGAGAGAGAGAGAGAGAGATTAATAAAAAAAAATCTCACTTTTATATCAGAGATTATACGCAGCATATCCGATGTTGCCATGGGAAAGAGAAACAGGAACTGCAATGTCTGATATTCGACTGTTGCATAACTTCAATTCCTTGGTTTTCTCTTTCTCCTTCCTCACGGCATGCGATCGAAGGCAAACACACTCACTGAAAGAGAGAGAGAGAGAGAGAGAGAGAGAGAGAGAGAGAGAGAGAGAGAGAGAGAGAGAGAGAGAGAGAGA
>NC_089749.1:53291107-53296107 GCF_040412425.1 Macrobrachium rosenbergii | reverse complement strand
CACAATACCTTATTATCCCCAATATAAATGACTATATTTGTAGTAACTAAGTTTTTATTACGATAAACTCTGCACGCAAATCTAAAGCTAAAAATAACCCAGGATTTAATAATGCTTCAGAATTAAAGAACGGAGTGGAAAAAAAGGACGAATACCCAAGTACAATTAAAAGGCAAAACGTGTAGCTCCAAGTTATCATTAACCGCTTTATGAACTGAAGTAACACATTTTCATGGAGTTAATTAAGCACTTACTGAAAGAGAGAGAGAGAGAGAGAGAAATCTTACTGCTCCCACAATAATGATTTAAGTTATAGTAAGTGAAATCTGGGTTTAGTTTGCCGTAGATTTTATTTTCATATCTCCTGTCCTTATAAAAAAAGCAAACTCTGGCTCGGTCTCTCTTAGGAAATAGCTAATAACTTAAATTACCATTCATTTAATTACACCTCACAATATCATCGGGTTCGATACAAGGTCCTTCTGGCAATTAATTCGACATGTTTCTAACCTGAATAATCAGTCTGTACACAATCACGACCACTAGTGGCAAATTAATGACGAATAAACTCTTGCTGGCTGTTATACACAAAAAAATTAAACCGGATTTAATTGCTGATGGAAACACGCAACCCTCACGGCATATTATATCGAATTAATATAATCTCACCAATATCAGTAGCAAAATATTATTACTACGGTCATTCTACAGAAAGGCTCAGCGGGGTCGCCGTGTATAGTACCAGCTACTCGGAAATGAACGTAAAAGATAAAACAAAGGACGGTATATTTCTCATATTATCTCGCTATATTTCTCAAATTATCTTGCTACATCTCTCATATTATCTAGGTATATTTCTCAAATGATCTCGTTATATTTCTCAAATGATCTCGGTATATTTCTCAAACTATCTCGGTATATTTCTCAAATTATCTAGGTAAATTTCTCAAATTATCTCGGTATATTTCTCAAATGATCTCGCTATATTACTCCAATTATCTCGTTGTATTTCTCAAACTATCTAGGTACATTTCTCAAATTAACTCGTTATATTTCTCAAATTATGTGGGCAAATTTCTCTAACTATCTAAGTAAATTTCTCAAAAGACCTCGGTATATTCCTCAAATTACCTGTGCATATTTCTCAAATTATCTAGGTAATTTTTTTTCAAATGATCTCACCTCTCCTACATTACATACACCATTTTCTATACTGTTCAGTAAAAAAAAAATTTCTTTCAATAAATGTCATCTGCACCCGGAGCTCTTTTGTAGAATTGGCAATAATAATAATAATAATAATAATAATAATAATAATAATAATAATAATAATAATAATAATAATAATAATAATAATAATAATAATAATAATATAGGTTTTGCAAGAAAAACAATTAATACGACGAAATGAGCGTTTACTATATAAAATAAATGCTGTTGAAACTGCCATTTTGTTTAACAAAACCTGTATTAAAGAAGGTCTTTTTCCTAATAATAATAATAATAATAATAATAATAATAACAGAGCATTATCGTCATCAGCAGCAAAAGCATCCGCACTTAAGTAATAACAACAATTTCATCTCGGGGCACAAAGGCCCCATCTCATCGCGCTGACTGCGAGATGCCTGATGCTGCATCTCCGTTGACATGTCAAGACGTGGCACGTCGCCCGCCTTTTGCTTTTAGCTAACAAACACACGGGGGGCAAAATGCCTGCTGACCTGCCGTCAGCGAGACGTGCCTTTGCCAGAAACTCATGAGAGAGAGAGAGTTTGAGTACGTCAGTGTGTGTGTGAACGTGCTTGTGGGTTTCTAAGATGAATGATAGCGTGTATTTTTATTTTCAGAATTTCGTGGGAGAATAAAATTTAAGCCTTAAAATATTGAATGTATACTATATATATACACACACACACACACACACATATATATATATATATATATATATATATATATATATATATATATATATATATATATATATATATATATATATATATATATATATATATATATATATATATATATATATAAATATTATATATATATACACACATATATGTGTACATATATATATACATACATACACACATATAAATATATATATATATATATATATATATATATATATATATATATATATATATATATATATATATATATATATATATATATATATATATATATATATATATATATATATATATATATATATATATATATATATATATATATATATATATGTCTTCATGACAGGCATCAAATTGAGCACTTTTGATAAGCAATGATAAAGTGAAGTCGGTTTAAATATTCCCCCACAAAATAAAACTGCTTTCATCGCCCTACTGAAGTTAAATCGTTTATTATCTCTGAAGATTAATTTACCGCCTACATCACAGGCCTCAAAATCAACACAGACTTAACATGCGCACCGGTAAAGTAAACACAATTAAACTATTTCCAAAATAACCCCCCCCCCAAAAAAAAAGAAACTACGCATTGTTTTGATTCCCGATTCAACTCGACAGTGTTTACAATTGTCTGAAGATTTTAAGTGTTTTTTTTTTTGCGGGGGAAAGGGGAAGGGGAAGGGGTGAGTGGGGGGAGTCAAATGCAGGTATATACACAGCTGATCAAAGACGACCTCTCCAGGAAGGAAGTGAGATCAATAAGAGCTCAAGAACCACAACTAAAAACATCAAAGCAACTCTTTTTTTTTTCGGGGAAAGGGGGGAGGGTTAGGGAGGGGAAATAAAACAAAAGTTCTTACCGAACAGAGGGAGGTTTCGCTACACAAAGCTGTTAAGAACGCAAACATTTCTGAGAGATGTTCCTACTTATTAAGTCGACTTACTCTGCCTCTGTTATAATTTCGTAGCGTTTGGACGATTATACATACATGCATACACAGTTTACATACATTTTGCGGGTCACTTGGAGGTACTGATTTAAAGCAAGTTTGTCTTCTGTGTAAAGCAACTTTGTACTTGACCACCACTTTGGACTGGTTTGGAATACAGAATTTAGGCCAAAGGCTAAGCGCTGGCACCTACGAGGTCATTCAGCGCAGAAAGGGAAATTGGCAGTGAAAAGGTTTAAAATGTGTAACAGGAGGGAAACCTCGCAACTGAACCATGAAACAACTGTTAGGAGAGTGGAAAGTGAGATAGAAGAAAGAATAATAACGGAAGTACGGTAAATAAAAGAAATAAAAGAGGCTGCAGCTAGGGTCCGAAGGGACGCTGCAAAGAACCTTTAGTAATGCCTACAGTGCACCGCATGAAGTCCAATGACGGCACTATCCCCCTACGGGGTGGATGTGTGAGGGAAGATTACTGTGAAACTTTCTCCAAATTTTGGCCATACATTAAGAACCAGTGCACTGAAGACTTTCTTTAATATGCTCTGTCTGTTTCCGCTTCTATTTGTCCACCTGTCACCAAGAAAACCGTACGAGAGAAGAGTTTACCTGTTTTTCAATAATTACGGCAATATATTATTATTATTATTATTATTATTGAGTAATAAAAATCCACAATTATATGGTAAATATATTACTAATGTAAAAAGAACCAAAGACTTTCGAACACCTGAACGGTGTTCCTCATCAGTGTTAAAGTTTTTTTTTTTAACGTTAACACTGATGAGGAACGGCGTTCAGGTGTTCGAAAGTCTTTTGTTCTTTTTACATTAGTAATATATTTACCATATAATTGTGGATTTTTATTAATCAGATTGTTTTTCACGAAATTGTGAATCTATCAGCGATTATTATTATCATTATTATTATTATTATTATTATTATTATTATTATTATTATTTGAGAAGCTATCTGCCTCTATGTTTGCAGTGCATCCAATTCTTATTTTATTTCTCTCTTCTCTTCCAGCTGGCGGAGCACCAATGTCCTCCTGAAGGATGCGGTGCTGTCTTCTCTCGTCGCAGCTGAATTATGAAGCCGTAAACGGGTATAATTAGGGAGGAGACCTTCTCTGAGGGCTGTAGCCTTGAAAATTATAACTGTTTCCACGGCATTCAATTCATATACAGTCTTCTCTGTTCGTCTAACAATCTTCTCTTCACCAGCATGTAGCTGGTATATCAAGCTTCCTAAGTCATACACAGATTTCTGTTGTCTTAGTTTTATTTCCTCTGAGAATTAGATATTATTATTATTATTATTATTATAATTATTATTATTATTATTATTATTATTCTGAAGATGAATCCTATACATATGGAACAAGGCTACAGTGGCCATTCACTTTGAAGATTCAAGCTTCCAAAGAACCTTGTGTTTATTACAAAGAAGTAACAGAAAGTAATAAGATATTGCTACAATATCGTACTCATATCGAGCATATTATGTTATTCTACACTTTCTTAAGATTTTATGTTAATTAAATGCGGCGTTCATACACTTAGACCCGTAGCGGGGTAGTGCCGTCAGCGTACCTCACGGGGTGCACTGTAAGCATTACTAAAGGTTCTTTGCAGCATGCCGTCGGCCCCCTAACTGCAACCTCTTTCATTCCTTTTACTGTGCCTCCATTCATATTATCTTTCTTCCATCTTGGTATCCACCCTCTCCTAACAATTGATTCATAGTGCAACTGCGAGGTTTTCCTCCTGTTGCACCTTTCAAGCCTACCTACTCTCAATTTCCTTTCCAGCGCTGAATGACCTTATAGGGCCCAATGTTTGGTCTTTGGCCCTAACTCTATATTCCATTCCATTCCATTCCATACAGATTGTTCTGTTTTACATGCACAAAACTAATATCTGAATATGCAATGCATTTTATACAAAGAGATACATTTAAGTGAAATTCAAACTAACATCTGCACCATACCAAACATCAAAGGCTGTTTACGCAAGGTTCACAATCCCAAATATTGTCTGGAGATACACACTTGAGGGTCAGCCGGTTTTATTACTTGTAATCTTTAACCTTTGTGGCAATGAGGATTTACAATTTTTTGAGAATTGGGAATGGT
>NC_089749.1:53283607-53286107 GCF_040412425.1 Macrobrachium rosenbergii | reverse complement strand
CTCTCTCTCACACACAGTCACACACACACATTCTCATTTTATGTTAGTTCGAGATTATCATAATGAGTCTCTCTCTCTCTCTCTCTCTCTCTCTCTCTCACACACACACACACACAGTCACACACACACATTCTCATTTTATGTTAGTTCGAGATTATCCTTTGGAGTGTCATAATGAGTCTCTCTCTCTCTCCACACACACACACACACGCACACTTTCATTTTACGTTAGTTCAAGATTATACTTTTAATTGTCATAATCTCTCTCTCTCTCTCTCTCTCTCTCTCTCTCTCTCTCTCTACACACACACACACACACACACACACACACGCTTTCTACGTTAGTTCATGATTATCCTTTTAAGTGTCTTAATGAAGTCAGTCTCTCTCTCTCTCTCTCTCTCTCTCTCTCTCTCTCTCTCTCTCTCTCTCTCTCATTTTACGTTAGTTCGAGATTATCCTTTCAAGTGTCATAATGAAGTCAGTCAGTCTGTCAGTCAGTCTATCACCACCCCAACTGCAGTAATCATCCCTTCGATCAGTCAAGCCCAAATCCTCTTACGCAACGAAGGATCCAGTTGGATGTTGCAACGAACGCTCACCAAAAGCTGATTATAAAGCGACTCGAAGACTTGAACAGGGATAGAACAGAATAGAAAACAGAATTTAGGCCAAAGGCCATGCAGTGGGACCATTGAGGTTATTCAGCGCTGAAACAGAAACTGAAAGTGAAAAGGTTTGAAAGGTGTGACGGGAGGGAAACCTCCCAGTTGCTCTCGGAAACAATTGTTAGAAAAGGGTTGAAAGTATGACGGAAGAAAGAGAATATGAACGGAGGTAGAGTGAAAGGAATGGAAAGCGGTTGCAGCTACGGGTGAACAGGGATACTAATTAATGTTTACTATAAGAATTCCTTATGGTTAACAAAAATGTCAACTCTTACGCCTTAGAAGCACCGTGAAACGAGAACTTAATCCTTTAGTGAACGGAAAATCGATTTTATATGACTTTTCGCGAAAAAGATGTCTATGGAAATTAACTGATACAGAAAACGTAGGTAAATTAAATGCACACGACCTCATTAATTGCGAAAACTCTTACGTTTTTCTTTGCAGTTCAATTAAAGTTTTAAGAACCCATTAAAAAATATTCCCTCTGAGGAAACGCCTAACGGGAAAATATATCTAGTTACTAAGAACCAGAGCATACGTCTTTGCTGATATGAGTGTGAACGAACCATTAATATTACGTACTTCAGAGGCTTGATAACATTCAACCACACTTCTGCCCTCAAATGAAAGACTGCAGTATCTGCAAAAATACAAAACTGAGAAAAATGGTTGATACTCCCTTGCCTTACTACTGATTTTGTAGATACTGCAAATGGGACCCCTTAAATACTCGTGAAAAGCATTGAAGCATCAATAGTGTTTCACGAGCTCAATAGGTGGCATATCTCAACTTCGAAAATTTTGCAGATGCTGCAGTTTTCTAATTTTAGGGCAGACTTGTTCACGTGACATCTGAAAGTATACTATGAATGAACGCCTGAAAGACTTTTTTTATTGTTGTCCTAATATATTTTCATTAGGTGAAAAACGTTAATGTATAGTTTGCCTTCCTTTAGTGGGACGTTGACTGTAGAACGCGACAGTATATCGCTTACAAAATCATTTACATAAAGAATGGCGTTGCATGCCTTTCGCAGAAATAACACCAGGCAACACCAACCAAACAACCCGGTTCGATTTCGTCATTAACAAGCTGCAAATACCTCTTCGCTGATTAATATAATCCCGTAGGGAGGTAGTTCCGCCAGTGCACCTCACAGGGTGCACTGTAGGCATTACTAAAGGTTCTTCGCAGCGTTCCTTCGGCCCCTAGCTGCAACCCCTTTCATTCCGTTTACTCTCCCTTCACTCATATTATCTTTCTTCCATCTTCCTATCCAACCTTTCTTTACAATTATTTGTTAGTGCAACTGCAAGGATTTCTTCCTGTTACACTTTTCAAATCTACCTGCTCTCAATTTCCTTTCCAGCGTTGAATGGCCTCATAGGTCCCAGTGCTTGGCCTTTGGCCTAAACTCTATATTCCATTCCATTCCTTCCTGATTAATATAATCTCTGCATAACTTAACGGGGTAAAACCAGCAATCTCCTAAAAATCCACTCCTCTTTCTTCTTTTAAATGGCCACAAACAACAAACTGATAGGCCTATTTGCTAGAAAAATTTATAAAAATTTCTTTCCGTCTTACAAGCTTCGCTTGGTCAATGTTTTTCTCCACTAGTATCGTTGTAACGCTAGAAAAACTTCAATCATTCAATCTCCATTTGTATGATATACACATGATTAGTTATTGTTTTTTAGTTAGTAATAAGAATATATATATATATATATATATATATATATATATATATATATATATATATATATATATATATATATATATATATATATATGTATATATATATATATATATATATATATATATATAT
>NC_089749.1:53266107-53281107 GCF_040412425.1 Macrobrachium rosenbergii | reverse complement strand
TGTGTAAGTTACAATATCTATTGCGATCAAAATTACGTTTTTAACGAACTAAAAGGCCTCCTGAGGAGAGAACTGTGCTGTGAAGGGGTGTGTATGTACGTATGAATGTATGAATGTATGTATGTATATATATACATACATATATATGTATGTATATATATATATATATATATATATATATATATATATATATATATATATATATATATATATATAATCCACTGTTCTTAGGTTGGTGTACAAAATCTCAATTAGCGAATATTAATGCTACTCAATTTACTGAAAACCATTGAATTATGAACGAATGGTTCTGAGATACAAACTGCAGCTTAATAAAAATACTAATTGAATCTTCACCTTTAAGTATAAACTGTACTGTTTTGCCGAGGGCAAAAATACGTGCCGCTTTAACCAGCAGTACGTAATGCCAATGTTACTTTAGGGTACTAAGTAACGCCGAGCATGCCTGAGAGAGAGAGAGAGAGAGAGAGAGAGAGAGAGAGAGAGAGAGAGAGAGAGAGAGAGAGAGACTAAAAGCCAGCCCATTACTGGAATAACCTCAACAGCTTCCCCCGCAGGAGAGAGAGAGAGAGAGAGAGAGAGAGAGAGAGAGAGAGAGAGAGAGAGAGCCAGAGAGAGATAACTGGAATAGCCAGCCCATAACTGGAATAACCTCAACAGCAGGAGAGAGAGAGAGAGAGAGAGAGAGAGAGAGAGAGAGAGAGAGAGAGAGAGAGAGAGAGAGAGAGAGCTGTACTTATTCCAAGGCTAAATGCAGTCTTCTGAAAAACGACGAGAGAGAGAGAGAGAGAGAGAGACTCATGCCAACCATAGCTCTAGGAACAAACTCGACAGCTTCTCCCTTGCAGAGGAGAGAGAGAGAGAGAGAGAGAGAGAGAGAGAGAGAGAGAGAGATTTTTACTTTACGAGGCATAAATTAAACCACCTACACATCTAACCAAAAATCCACAAGAACGCTTGTAATTTATCTTGAGCCACGAGGTTCAACATACCAACTCTCTCTCTCTCTGGGCCGAAATGTACCCAGGGACAGGCAGGGACCACGAACAGTTGCTTCTACCTGTTTGAGAAACAAGATCCACAGGTCTTCTTTCAAGATCTATTACACCTTGGAGTACAACTGCATAGCAAGTTATTCTGTTGTGGAGTGCGTGTGTTACAAAGGCGTAAGGAGTAGTGTAGGTTACCTTGCGTTAAAATACTCTAGAATGCTTGTACTGTACCTCTTCGGTACAAGCAAAGTATTCTGTTTTGTTCTTTTGTGTAGTCTGCGTTACGAAGCCGTAATTGTTTAATATAGGTTACCTTTCTTTAAAGTGATTGTATACTTACATCTTCGGCACAAGCAAAGTATTCTGTTTTCGTCTGTTGTGTAGTCTACGTTACGAAGGCGTAATTGTTTAATATAGGTTACCTTTCTTTAGAGTACTTATATATCTTGAGGTACAACCAGGAACCACTTAGTAGGTCCTGGTTGCACCGTTCGAAGCTGTATCATAAAATGTACCACGTTTCCTCTGAGATCTAACTTTACTCAATATGTTATGAAAGCTTATCATTCATCAGTGACTTAAAAAGTGCAGGATTAAACAGACGATATGCGTAAGGGCGTATATTTAAATCTACTGTTGACATTCTCCACATCTACGTATCTACAAAGACTGCGCGTCTTGAACACTTAACCTCCCCATTTCATGAAAAGCTTCCGCAGGAAACCTTGGAGTGCGAAATTTGGGAATGAAATTTAGAAAGCGGAAATTTGGGAAAGACATTTAGAAAATGGAAATTTGGGAAAGAAATCTGCAAAACCGAAATTTGGGAAAGAAATTTAGAAAACGGAATTTGGGAAAGAAATTTAGAAAACGGAAATTTGGGATAGAAATTTAGAAGACTGAAATTTGGGAAAGAAATTTAAAAAACGGAAATTTGGGAAAGAAATTAAAAAAACGGAAATTTGGGAAACTTAAAAAACGGAAACTTGGGAATGAAATTTAGTAAACATAAATTCGAGAAAGAAGTTTAAAAAACGGAAATTTAGGGAAAAACTTTTAAAACGGAAATTTGGGAAAGAAATTTAAAAGAAGGAAATCCGAGAAAGAAATAAAAAAAAAAAACAGAAATTTGGGACTGAAATGAAGAAATTGTCTATCCACGCCAAGAATCGATCCTGAGAATCAAGATGCCAGGAGCTCATTGTGGAGAGAACAAGTTAAGATAGAGTAAGGAGCACTAAGCTTTATACATACATGATTTCATGGGCAACAATTCTTCACCTTAAAAAATATATATAAAAATGACTAAGCAGGGAGCACTATAATAAGCTTTATGCATGAACTCAAAGGCAAAACTTCAACGCCTTAACAATGATATATTAATTACTAAGAGAAGAAAGCCCCGTTTGTAATGCCTTGGAGGGATCAATCAATGGACGTTACAAGAGCATAATTCTCTCTCTCTCTCTCTCTCTCTCTCTCTCTCTCTCTCTTACTTGCACATACACACACACGTACAAACACACATTTCACGTACATCCAAAGACAAGGAAATAATTCCTATTGTTGTGACAAAAATAAAAAAAATAAAAAAAATTTTTAAGTGGAAAAAGGTCACCTTTTCTTCCTCAACCGAGCCATTAATAGCCGGCATCGTAAAACCTCACACCTCATAAAACCTCCTCAGAGGCCGGACCTTTGAGCGTCCCGCCTTGACAAGCAACGACGCACACACGCACGCACGCGGAAGGTGGGATAAGATCTTACTCAGGGTCCTAGGTGAAATGGAATATACGATGGAACACAGAGTTTAGGCCACAGGCCAAGCACTGGGACCTATGAGGTCATTCAGCTCTGGAAAGGAAATTGAGAGTAGGCAGGTTTGAAAGGTGTAACAGGAGGAAAACTCGCAGTTGCACTATGAAATAATTGTTAGGAGAGGCTGGATTGCAAGATGGAAGAAAGATAATATGCATGGAAGTACAGTAAAAGGAATGAAAGGAGTTGCAGCTAGGGGCCGGAGGGACGCTGCAAAGAACCTTAAGTTATGCCCGCAGTGCACCCAGTGAGGTACACTGACGGCACTAACCCCCTACGGGACAGGATCCTAGGGTTAGACTGACGCACTTTCACCTGTAGAGTCGACAACGTTCGTTTGTATGTAAACGTTCAGGTCATCATCTGATTGTATTAGGGTGTCATCGAACGATACGTTTGAAAACGTTCGCCTGTCTTGAAAACGTTCAAGGTCACAGTTTGAATGCAAGAGTGCATAGCGTATTATATCGGTTTGAATGTGTTCACTTCTGAACGTTTTCAGGTCATAGTTTGAATAATATCTTAGTGTATAAACGCTAGTCTTGCTTGAAAACGCTTTTCTGATTAACGTTTTCAGACCATTATTCCGTTATATAAAGTAAACGACAACCGATGAAAAACGCCAATAATAATAATAATAATAATAATAATAATAATAATAATAATATAATAATAATAATAATAATAATAATAATAATAATAATAATAATAATAATAAAGTGAGAAAGTTAATACACTATAATACTTACAACAATAATTATAACTTTTCTCACAGACTGCAATCAGGTAACTCACCCGAACGACATATCATAAAAATAAAAAAAATAAAAAATGAATAAATAAAACATTTTGCTTTTCTCCCGAACTGAATCCAGTTCGCTCAGTCCAATTTCGGCAAATAGCCCACGAGCCGGGCCACTCTGATGATGACCAGTATCGACAAAGTTAAAGATGCCGGTTATAATACGGCCATTTTCCCAACGCGAGAATAATAAGTTAACGCGACGAGGAATGTAATACGCTCAAGTAATGATGATAATATCGCTAATGAAACAGAAAAAGCATCAGCTGTAATGATGGTAGTACTGTTGCTACCTACTACTATAGGCTATAACAAAAAAAATAACCTGACCTAAATTATAGAATTCCTTTTAAATTAATAATAATAATAATAAAATAAAAAATAATAAAAGAAAAATTAACCTCACTTAAATTATACAATTCCTGTTAAAGAAATAATAATAATAATAATAATAATAATAATAATAATAATAATTAATAATAATAATAATAAAAGAAAAATTAAACTGACCTAAATTATAGAATTCCATTTAAATTAATAATAAAAATAAAAATAAAAGAAAAATTAAAATGACTTAAATCATACAATTCCTTTTAAAGTAATAACAATAATAATAATAATAATAATAATAATAATAATAATAATAATAATAATAATAATAATAAAAGAAAAATTAACCTGACTTAAATTATAGAATTCCAATATCACACAGCGACATAGCGGCATAACAACACCACCCCACCCCACAACCCCACCCCCACAAACCACGGGGGAACAACACTACACTGCACGAGTAATGCACAGCAAGGGAGAAGCAGCCAATCCGCATTTCCAGTGATTAAACATATCAATCAAATTTCCGCCATGTGACAGCCACGCCGGGAGTGCTGCCATTCGCTGTCAATTAATTTCGGCAAATCCTCCGGATTCATTGGATCCCAATTTTGCTCACAATTAACTGGCTGCCAATGTCGCGCGGCCACGGCGACACGTCATTAGGAACCGGAATGTAAGATTTAGGCCGAGGCCAAGCGCTGAGAGCTATGAGGTCATTCAGCGCTGAGCGGGAAATTGAGAGTAAAGGAGGTCTGACAGGTGTAGCAGAAGGAAAACTTCGTATTTGCACAAAGAAACAATTATTAGGAATTGGAATATAAGATTTAGGTCGAAGGCCAAGCGCTGAGGGCTATGAGGTCATTCGGCGCTGTGAGGGGAAACTGAGAATAAAGGAGGTTTGATAGGTGTAGCTGAAGGAAAACCTCGCAGTTGCACTACGAAGAAAGAGAATATGAACAGAAGTACAGTAAAAGGAATGAAAGGGGCCGAAGGGACGCTGCAAAGAACCTTACGTAATGCCTAAAGTGCAACGCGTGAGGTGCACTGATGGCACTACCCCCCTTAGGCAATTAGGCAATACACAAAAATGGAGGCACAAACGATTACCTAGTCTCCGTTGGGTTAGAATTATCCAGAGGTCCACACCAGGCTCTCTACTCTCTTAAACACCTTATTAAGCTGAGAGCAAGGGCACATGCCGGCATAAGGTCTGCTTAACCAAAGTTAGCAATCAACGAACAGATGATTTTTTTTTTCATACGTATTTATGTTGGTGGTTAGTCCGTCTATAATCATATAAAAATGTGTGAGCGTGGGTGTAAACATACACAGATAAAGTATTACATCTGTACAATAAGCCTCACACTTTGGAATATTCTAATCACTACACACACACACACACACATATAAATATATATATATATATATATATATATATATATATATATATATATATATATATATATATATATATATATATATATATATATATATATATATCACATTACCATAAGTGAAAAGTAGAGACTTTATTTCCAAGCCATTCACGATGGCTTGGAAATAAAAGTCGAAACCGGTCAAGACATACGCCCCTTCTCTTACTTTTCACCTGTGGTAATGTGCGATAAATAAAGCACGTACAAAAGTTATTATAATCATACACACACACACACACACACATATATATATATATATATATATATATATATATATATATATATATATATATATATATATATATATATGCATGTGTGTGTGTAAATATATATATATATATATATATATATATATATATATATATATATATATATATATATATATATGTATATACATGCATGAATGTATTTTTTATATAATAAGAAAACACAAACACTGCAAATATGTCTGTCTGTCTGTCTCTCTATCTCTCTCTATCTCTCTCTCTCTCTCTCTCTATCTTACAGTGTCCGAGATCAGCAATTTTCATCTTCAGAAACTTTGCCAGTTCAGAAGGGCAAATGTGCATTTTCCAAGAGTCAAATGATCCGGACAAAAGAAATTTATGAATAAACTTAAAATGGGCATTCCACTTAAAAGTGCAATACACACGCACACACAGGCAGAGCCTAGACATTTTCAGAGAGAGAGAGAGAGAGAGAGAGAGAGAGAGAGAGAGAGAGAGAGAGAGAGAGGAGAGAGAGATTGACTGATTCATAGATTTTAGGTATGCATGCCAAGCACTGGGGCAACTAAGGCCATTGAGCGCTGAAGCGGAAATTACCAGTTAGGAGAGGGTGGACAGTATGATGGAAGAAAGAGAATACGAACGGAGGTACAGTAAAAGCAATGAAAGCAGTTGCAGCTAGGGGCCGAAGGCACGCTGCAAAGAGCCTTAGGTAATGCCTACATTGCACCGCATGAGGTACACTGACGGCACTACCCCCCTACGAGAGAGAGAGAAAGAGAGAGAGAGATTACCAGGTACAAATTACGTATACCTAGCATCATACTTGCACCAATCTGTGTGCGCGTGCGTGTGGAGAGAGAGAGAGAGAGAGAGAGAGAGAGAGAGAGAGAGAGAGAGAGAGAGAGAGAGAGAGAGAGCAATTACTTGTAGATCGACTTCGCTATAACTTGCACTACAGGATTGGGCTATTAGCTCGTTCAAGTCCTTCCCGGGTGGATTCCACAAGACTTTGAGGTGGTCACTCAAGGTCCTGTTAGAACCGACAGAGGAATTGGATCTGAAGCGCCAGACCAAGCTCGGTTTACAACCAACTTGAGAGCTGCAGAAATGATCACTACCATCTATCGGAATATAATGTAGTGTAAATTCAGCCAAAGGTCAAGCGCCTGGACCTGTGAGGTCATGCAGCGCTGAAATGGACATTACGCGACAATGTAAAAGCCGTTGTGAGTTACATATTGCAGGGAACACGGCTCCTTCATATAATGATCTACTTGCTTCGATATGACATTTTACTGGGCTAAATGATTAAAACAGAAATAAAATAGGTGGGCAGGTCAGCAAAGAGGAATGAGAGAATCGACAATAAAACCAACAAGGTTAAAAAAAATCTGATAAAGATTTGCAAAAACGAAAAGGAACCAAACAGCATTCCAGGGTTAGAAGTTCCATTCAGTTTAAAGGCCAAGAATTATTATGCATCGCCTTGAAATTTTTCTCATAAAAAAAAATGAAAAGAATCTAACTTAAGAACTCTGCTACAGTAGATTAGGACTGTACTGCACTGAATTGTGACTTTTCTTGTAATTAATAGAAGATAAAGGCGACTTTATCATTCTTTTACAAAGCGAAAGCAAGCAACGGATATCCCACGGCCTAATATATATGTAATATATGTGCTTTGGTTCACACACACACACACACACACACATATATATATATATATATATATATATATATATATATATATATATATATATATATATATATATATATATATATATATATATACACATGTATACACACATATATGTGTATATATATATAATGTATATATATAATTACTCATTATGCAAGCAAGGTATAAAGCTGTACCGTATAGGTACAGTATAAATCATGAAAACAAATCGTAAGCAATAAGCACTATTCATGAAAAAAACTCTTAGGTAATCGGCCAAGTCACTATTTCATGCAGCCGGATGTCTTGGCCCAACTACAGAATAAGTTTTGTGATATACATCAAACTGCGCAAAATAAATGATTAAGTAAGCAAGATATAAAAGGAACATTTCCTCTCCCATTTATGAAAATCAAATAAACCGGAACTCGAATGGTGGCTTCTAAAAAATATCTATAAAAATCTATAAAATTGGATTACTATGAAAAGATCTGCCTCAAATCAACCTGAAGCATTAAATAGTCAGGATGAGCAAATCAATTTATGTTTTCAGTTACTAAGTCTTTTTTTTTTTTTTTTTTTACTCAAGCATTAGGTAACCATTACAGATGGTATGTATAAGTTAAAGTTTTTTTTCATTTGCACAGTGTTATGTGTTACACGAACGTCATTATTTAAAAACAAATGTACATTGCATGTTCAAGTGTTCAAACACACAAAGACACCTACATACTTATACATAAATATATAATTTATATATATATATTATATATATATATATATATATATATATATATATATATATATATATATATGTATATATGTGTGTGTGTGTGTGTGTGTGTGTGTGTGTGTGTGTGTGTGTGTGTATGCGCGCTCACACAATCTTATTATTAATACCATGTCGGGTCCTCATTCCTCTTCTTCCTAAACTTGAGGCTACACCTACCATTGTAGTCCCGCCCCATTATACCCCGAGAATGCAACACAAGCTATCTTCGCCAAACCATTGTTTTGGCACAATGCAAACGAACATCTCAGTTCAAGCGCTCGTTACGAAGCCCTCATACCCCCTACCCCGCCCCCTTCTCTCTCTCTCCATAATACCCTCCTCACCCAACCTCCACCACCACCAAGAACCTCAAGCCAGCGCTTGTCTTTCTGGCAGAATCTGGCCAACGATGATTTGGGATTTTTGTCTAAACTGAATGAGATAATTACATTCTCTCTCTCTCTCTCTCTCTCTCTCTCTCTCTCTCTCTCTCACACACACACACACACACACACACACACACATATATATATATATATATATATATATATATATATATATATATATATATATATATATATATATATATATATATATATATATATATATACAATTACATACGTATCTGGTAAAAGTGACCAGTAGATTCTACATATTATATATATAAATACACACATATATATATACATATAAATTCTCATGTTCTCAGCATAATTCCCACAATCTTTGAAAGTCAGTCACAACATCCGGGGTGTCAAACCATTAAATACATAAGATCTACGACAACTGCAAAATGACATGGAAAAAATAATAAATAATTAGGATTTTTGTGCTTTTCATTATCTCTACTTTTCACAACTACGTGGATTTCTATTTTGCTTTCTACATGAAGAACTTATACCGTGTATAATTTGTCGAAATAAGCTGGTGAAGAACGTGGTAATCCACTACTCACATTATACATACTACATACATACATACACACACACATATATGTGTGTGTGTATAACTCAATCACGAAAATATGGAATGTGATGAATATATAAAAATAGACAATGCCAATTATAGCCAAACACACTTAAAACAATTTTACTTTACACGTTTAGGTAAAAAAAATCATACGAAATGAATGCGTTATTTATATATATATATATATAAATATATATATATATATATATAATGATATATATAATATATATATATATTTACATTTATTTCTAAATATATATATATATATATATATATATATATATATATATATATATATATATATATATATATATATATATATATATATCACCATGCGTGCATAACGCCCAAGCCCTCTACCATCTTCAGATGGTGCCACATGCAAATCGAAAGCCAAGTCTATACATTCGTCGTTGTACTGTAAGTGCTAACACGCTCGAGTCTCAATTCACGCGTGTGGGAGGTGCCCTTCGTGATCGTGAACATCGTAGGGCATGCAGAAAAGATCCCCATGCCCTTAGGACTTCATGCTCACCTGAGCCTCGCTTCCCTGGTCCCTGTAGGAGACCCTGTGGGGGCATCCAATGACATCTTCCTTGATACCCTGAAATGGGGCGCCATGTTGAAAGACATATATATTATTGTCAGTTATATTCTGGGGGTTTTCATGATCAGAGAGAGAGAGAGAGAGAGAGAGAGAGAGAGAGAGAGAGAGAGAGAGAGAATGTTACACAAAAGTTTTAAAATAGCATCTGTACTACATTATCAAGGGGGAGAGAAAAATATTACATTCAACCATTGAACATCTAAGATCAAACATTCATGAGAGAGAGAGAGAGAGAGAGAGAGAGAGAGAGAGAGAGAGAGAGAGAGAGAGAGAGAGAGAGAGATAATGTTACACAAAAGTTTTAAAACAGCATCTATACTAAATTATCAAGGGGCAGAGAAAAATATTACATTCACTGAACATCTAAGATCGAACATTCATGAGAGAGAGAGAGAGAGAGAGAGAGAGAGAGAGAGAGAGAGAGAGAGAGAGAGAGAGAGAGAGAAAATGTTACACAAAAGTTTTAAAACAGCATCTATACTACATTATCAAGCGGGAGAGAAAAATATTACATTCAATCACTGAACATCTAAGATCAAACATTCATGAGAGAGAGAGAGAGAGAGAGAGAGAGAGAGAGAGAGAGAGAGAGAGAGAGAGAGAGAGAACATTATAAACATAATATTACTGAACACCTCCAGAAAACACTTAGGGAGTTGTACACAAGTAACTTTAAAGATTTTTTTAAAAATGACAAAGATGTTTGAAAGAGAGTAACAAAACATTTCAGAATACTTCCTCGTCGGAGAGAGAAATTACCTGTGAGTTACCTGTAAATAAGTTGCATCTATCCATCTTTTATTAACTGAATACAGCACACCCAAGAGGTTATAACATACCCAGGAAGTCATGACGCAGCAAACGTCACCGATAAGCGAGGTTGATGACGTCCCCTGGAGTATATCAAGCAGAGAGAGAGAGAGAGAGAGAGAGAGAGAGAGAGATGTAACGACACAAACGTGCATACTTCCGGGAAGCATTTTCCAGATGTAACCGAGTATCGGGACCTTTCCCTGAAAAAAGCGAGACGGCACATCTAAAAAAAACTAACCATAGAATCTTCTTAAAAATAATCTCATTATGTTTCCCACATCCAAATTACACATGGTACACTAATCTAACGTAACCTAACCTAACCTACCCAACTTAACCCAGGGGCATGGCAAAAAAACTGGGGCTGGTGCAATGCTAGCTTCCGGGAATGTAAGGGCTTCCTCAACCACTATGCCCGAATCAAAAGAGACTTGATCCTAGGGATTAATGAATGAATAAATAAATGAATAAATGAATGAATGACAGGATGGATGGAGGAACTGACTGACTGACCTTCTTTAAGGCCGAAGACCTGGCAGAGGGATCAAAAAGTTCATTTAATGCCCTAACGGTAAGTCAAGAAAGGACAGTATATGAAAAGACCGGGTGGTAAATATGGTGTTTTTTTTTATTATTACCGACTGCAAAACATTCATAACCGAAAGGGAAAGATGTATGAACACAAAATATGAAAACGATATGTATACTGTATACATACACACACACACTATATATATATATATTATAATATATATATATATATATATATATATATATATATATATATATATATATATATATATATATATATATATATATATATATATATATATATATATATATATATATATATATATATATATAAACACATAAGAGACGCCAACGTGACAACATGCAAATCTTGAAACAGGAGCAATATCACTTTGACAGCCACTTCATCCCGTCTGCCCAAGTCAAGGATACAAGAAAAAGCTGAACACCCAATTAACACCACCGCCTTATCAGGGAAGAGAACAATAGAGCGTTACAGATCGTGAATTAGGGAAAGTAGCAATGAGGTCCGACAGGGAATGGAACTGCATTATGAAAGCGAAATCATTCCCCAGTTTACACTGCAGAAGGATCTGGATGGAACCCTTCACTATAACTCTTCGGGCTAATAATATAATTCAAAACGATTAGCAGAAACTCCACTCGAAAGTTTACCAAGTTAATATCTATAATTTGTTGATATCAGTCAAACTGCTAATGCATGGGATGGAATGGAATGGAATGTAAAATTCAGGCCACAAAACCAAGCGCTGGGACTTACGAGGTCATTCAGCGATGAAAGGGAAACAGAAACTAAAAAAGGTTTTCAAGTTGTAACAGGAGAAAAATCTCGCAGTTGCAATATGAAACAACTGTTCGGATTAGGAGAGGGTGGAAATTAAGATAGAAGAAAGAGACAGCGAACGGAGGCAAAGCAAAAGGAATGCAAGGGATTGTAGATAGGGGCCGACGGAAATGCTAATGCAGACTGACGTGGCAGAACTGCTAATGAAGTTTCTGGTGAGAATGCATGCACCGAAACTTGCCAACTCCAAAACATTTATTCCATTCACTTTGATCCTTTCTCCTCCAACCCACCTCTCTCTCTCTCCCTCTCTCTCTCTCTCTCTCTCTCTCTCTCTCTCTCTCTCTCTCTCTCTCTCTCTCTCTCCGTCTGTGTCTGGGTGTGTGTGTTGGGAAAAACACGAGTGTATATGGATCCCTTGATACTATTAATCAAAACTAATAAAGGCTCACTCAAGCTATTCAAGTCTCTCTCTCTCTCTCTCTCTCTCTCTCTCTCTCTCTCTCTCTCTCTCTCTCTCTGCCTCGAGGAAAAAGAACATATATGTGTCAGATAGATACGGGGAGGATGAAAGGGGAGAAAGGGAAGAAATCAGGCGTGATTTTGAAACGACGGTATAACAAAAGAGAAGCTAAACAACGTCAATAAAAAAAACTATAGAAGTAATTAGTAAATCTTGTGAAAAAAAAATATTAGTCCCCCTTCTTCTAAGGCAAGGTACTTCCCTAACTTGGTTCCCATATTTTTAAAATAACCTCTCTCTCTCTCTCTCTCTCTCTCTCTCTCTCTCTCTCAGGGAAAGTTTAGGAGAAAATGATAAACACAATGAAAAAGGTGTGCGATACACACACAATGAAAAAGGTGTGTGTGTGTGTGTGTGTGTGTGTGTAATGGATACGAATGACCGCATTGAAACCGGATATGGAATAAGGAATAAAAGGTGTTGCTGTCCCCCGGAAAAGGATAAAAGGAAGGAAGAGGTAAGCCAATCAATGAGCGCAGTTTGAAAGTAATGACCAATTAAAGGCCCTCCGAAAGCAAATGGGAGGGGGTAAAAGGAGATGAAACGAAAGAAACAGAGAGGAGGGAAAGAGGTTGAAAGAGGTTGAAAGGAGTGTAGAAAGGAAGAGATAGAGTGATTGGGGGAGACAAAGCCGTGGAAAAAGGTGGAAGGAGGAGGCTAAGAAAGATAAATGGCGTAGAAAGCAAGAAAAGGGAATAAAAGATTGGGAATGACAGCATAGGAGAAGTAGACGGGTCTGAGAAAACAAGGTGAATGAAGAACGACGCAGAAGATGGGGGAAGGATGGAAGGAACAAAGAGGGGGAAGGGGTAGAAATGTAAAGGTAATAAAAGAATGTGAGAGAGAGAGAGAGAGAGAGAGAGAGAGAGAGAGAGAGAGAGAGAGAGAGAGAGAGAGAGTACGTTCAACAAAATGTAACAATAGCGAGTGACAAGAAAAACCTCGACGGCACATCAAAAGAAAACAAAGAAGAGGAAGAACGTGACAGGGAACGGAGGGGGAGGAGGAGGAGGAGGAGAGGGAATCGGGATAAAGAATGAAAAGGGGAAATGGGAAAGGGGAGAGGGGAGGGGATACCCCTTCAGCGCCCCCCCCCCAACCGACTTCCCCAAAAACAAATGGCACGGAAGACCCGACCGCCAAATAACGTCACAGATTTCCTTCTTTATTAGGGCAAGATGGCGCAATGCGAATCACAAAGGGCGAGTGAGGAAAATGTTATGCCCCTGCGCATAAAAGTGAGATGCAGGGGCAAGCACCCACATACCAGCGGCGCGCGCGCCCAAGCTCGCTGACAGACCAGAGACACAAACAATGGAATCAATCAACACCACCCACTATTCGACTTGTGAATGCATTCTGTAGAATATAAAATATATATTTTACAGAATATATTTTACGTAATTTTATTTCATAAAATATCGTCACATCAAAAACTATCACCCCACCGAACTACTCTCGACAGGAATGCAGTACAAAACGAGAACCACCCCCATAACCTTACTGCAATGTTGCAACCTCGTTGACAATCTCGGGAAACGGCTGCAACGAACTTATTTATGGTCAGGGGACACGATGCGTTGAAACAATTTTGGATACGAAAGGCTGGCAGGTAAAAGGTTCTAGATTATTATTATTATTATTATTATTATTATTATTATTATTATTATTATTATTATTATTATTATTATTATTAGAACAATTTTGCTAGACCACTGAGCTGATCATCAGCTCTAACAGGAATGGTCCGAAGTCTTTGTTTTTATTTATATATTTTTTTTTTACATTTTGTCGATTAAACTACAATTTTCAAAACTTTATGATTGGATTATTTTCAAAAGTTGAAGTTTCTGACAAAATTTCACAGAAGGCAGTAAGGGGAGGAGTTAGGTAAGGTAAAGGAGATAACACCAATGTAAGTGTAAGGAAGGAAGGTCTTATTAGGGGAATGGGTTAAGGCAAGAAGTTAAACCTACACCCTGAGTTGACTTTTAAGTTAAGGTTAGTTAATCGTTAAGTAAGGTATATCATGAGTTAGGGGACATGAAAACGAAGACTAAGGTAGGATTTACCTTTCACTGGGTAAAATTTACCCAACAAAAAAAAAGGAGGGGGAATAAGGGTTAGCAGAAAGGGACACGAACTACCCGCGATTCTCGACTGTTAACTGGGTCTGGTCAGAACTCAGATGGGTGACCCAGGATGGAAACAGATGCAGCTCCAATAGACGCTCCAGTGACCAGCCGAGGATTAATGGCCCCAGGGCAGGCAAATTTATTCCCAAAATTCGATGCCTGTAAGTTAGCCAGGGGTCGTTGGAACCAGGGTCAAAAATAAGGTCACAAATATTTCCATTCAGTTACCTTGGAGTCAGCACTTTTTCCCTTTAGTCTGCTACACCACTCACCTGCAAAAAGAAAAGAGAAAAAAGGCTAAGTACAGACGTACTTCTTTTTAAATATAAACTATATCCAACGTCAAAAAAAAATCATCACTGAAATACAAGTAACAAAAAAAAAATTCATATAAAAAAATTTCAAAACGTAACCATGTCTCATAACAAATCAATTCAGAAAAGCAAAACCTAAGTTCAAATAAATGATAACGAGAGAGAGAGAGAGAGAGAGAGAGAGAGAGAGAGAGAGAGAGAGAGAGAGAGAGAGAGAG
>NC_089749.1:53241107-53258607 GCF_040412425.1 Macrobrachium rosenbergii | reverse complement strand
CAAGACTATGGCTAACTTTAACCGTAAATAAAATAAAAACTACTGAGGCTAGAGGGCTGCAATTTGGTATGTTTGAAGACTGGAGGGTGGATGATCAACATACCAATTTGCAGCCCTATAGCCTCAGTGGTTTCTAAGATCTGAGGGCGGACAGAAAAAGTCCGGACGGACAGACAAAGCCGGCACAACAGTTTTCTTTTACATAAAACTAAAAAGCGGTTGGTTGGTCGTAGATCAAATAGGTTATGCCAGCACGAACCCTTGCCCTAGGGCAGACCATAAATGTGGTACGGTAAAAAATGGAGAAAGAGGGTTGGTCTGGACCTCCGGACTCTGGCAAACCGAGAAACCTAAAAAACTGACAGCGTGAAGAATCTTCGCAATTAAAAACGCAATAAAAAAAGCTAATTATGGTTTTCTCCTTCATTAATATAATGAATGGGACAGCCATTTCACTTAATTACTAGCAGCATTCTGGCACAATTTCTATTACAAAAAATCAATGCTCTCCCGGCGAGCGTTGCATTAACCGCAGGCGGTTAATGAAGGCTAAGCCAGGCGGTACAAATTGATGATCGCTGGAAGTTATCCTATTTAGAATTTCAATACGATAGCGAGCAAAAATATGGGCGCGTGCAAGCACACACTCAAACGGAATCACGCAAAACATACACAAACACACACACACACACAGACATCTGAACAATCAAGTTCCGCAAGCTAGGTCTGGTCAGTACTTAGATGGGTGACCATAGGAAACTGTCAGACGCTGACGGGAGGTAATCTCCCCAGGTTATGTTCCGTTTGACAGGGCATGAGACTCAAAACACCTCTTGAATTTGTTTTCTTTTCATTTATTGTTTTCTTCAGGTTAACATCAGGAGTGAAAGTATGGTTAAGGTAATTAACTGATGACTGATAATATGGTCTTTTCCATTCCCAGGAGTGTGTTATAAGGATCTAAAAGCAATCCACATTGTATAAACAATGACTCATTACATATTTATGATAATGACGCAATGAGAGTCTAACATAATGATTCCTAACGAACCTAGGATACTGGTCCCTAACAAATCTGAGGACGGAATACCTTTCTCTTACTTCCTAATTGAACTGAATATGCAATTTAGGCCAAAGGCCAAGCACTGGGACCTATGAGGTCATTCAGCGCTGAAACGGAAATTGACGGTAAAACGTTTTGAAAGGTGTGACAGGAGTAAATCTCGCAGTTTGCACTATGAATCAACTGTTAGGACAGGGTGGAGGAAAGTAAGATAGAAGAAAGAGAATATGAAAGGAGGTACAATAAAAAAAAAAAAAGGGGTTGCAGCTAGGAGCCGAAGGCACGCTGCAAAGATTCGTAAGTAATGCCTACAGTGCACCGCACAATCTCACTTCATAATGAGCACCATATTGTTTGGAAGCTTGAACTTTAAGTCAATGGCCCCTGTGGGCTTGCTCCATATGAATAGGGTTCATCTTCTGAATAATAATAATAATAATAATAATAATAATAATAATAATAATAATAATAATAATAATAATAATAAATAACTGACTAACCTATCATACCATCTACGGTCTATAAATTCCAAACAGCAGACAAAAACATTTGGAAAATTTTACAAAAATATTTTGAAGTTGTTAAATTAATGTAGTCTTACGCCATCACGGCTCTTGCTCAAACGAACAACTACTGGCCTATTTGTATACAAAGGTGTGAGGAAAAAAAAAACTTTTCTTCCAAGCCAGAAGACAAAAGGTGAGACTCTATGTATGTAAGTATGTATGTATGTATGTATGTATGTATATATATGTATATATACATACATTTTATATATATAAAATATATGTATATATATACATACATTTATATATATATATATATATATATATATATATATATATATATATATATATATATATATATATATATATATATATATTATATATTATATATTTCTGTGTATATACACGTGTGTTACAACAGGAATCTAATATAAATTCAATACAAGAATGAGAAAGAAAAACGTAACTCTACAAAATATAATGAACGGCCGTCCATCCTCCCTTTCAAATGGAATATGGCCATAACAGACCGGACGAAAAGGAAAAAAACAAAAATAAAGAGGCGAAATGTAAATAAAGACCAGAAAACGAAAAGATGCTGCGTTCCCTTTGCCATCGATTTCCATTAGTTTCGACGAGGGTCCTGGCAAATCCACTAATTTTTTTGCATACGAAACACAATCTCTTTTGTGATGTCTGTGAGAGAGAGAGAGAGAGAGAGAGAGAGAGAGAGAGAGAGAGAGAGAGAGAGAGAGAGAGAGAGAGAGAGAAAATATCCTTATTCAGAGACTAAACATAGTCGTCTGAAAAACGACCAACTGTGAGAGAGAGAGAGAGAGAGAGAGAGAGAGAGAGAGAGAGAGAGAGATAAAACAAAAACAAAAAATAAAAAACAATAACGCTTCCACTTCCGTGAACTAGGCGTGTTTTTATCGAATAAAGAAGGAATCACATAAAAAAGGGTCTTGGTATGCTGGCACTACCAACCTTGAAATGTGGGTTAATAACATGATGCTGGTCACTTTGGCTAAGAACATCTTATGACTGGACTATAAGTGTTTGCAAAGAGAGAGAGAGAGAGAGAGAGAGAGAGAGAGAGAGAGAGAGAGAGAGAGAGAGAGAGAGAGAGAGAGAGAGTTTTACCACAGCATAATGAGACATTACAAGAAATATTTGTGAGAGAGAGAGAGAGAGAGAGAGAGAGAGAGAGAGAGAGAGAGAGAGAGAGAGAGAGAGAGAGAGAATTTTACCACAGCACAATGAGACATTTTACAAGAAATATTTGTGAGAGAGAGAGAGAGAGAGAGAGAGAGAGAGAGAGAGAGAGAGAGAGAGAGAGAGAGAGAGAGAGAGAATGTCGAATTTTCAGGAAGGGTTCCAAAATTACAGGAATTTTTTTTCCATTCAGTTATCCTAAATACTCTAACTACAACATAAACACACACACACACACACAACAACAACAACAACCTGGAACACATCTGGAAGGAAGAACTTTTATTTTTTTTTTTGGGGGGGGGACTATCCAGGAAGGAGACACTCCCTTCTACAGGAACGAAGAACATCTCTGCAGAATAGAACAGAATAGAATATAGGCCAAAGGCCACGCGCTAGGACCCATGAGGTCATTCAGCGCTGAAAAAGGAACTGGAGGTAAAAAGGTTTGAAAGGTGTAACAGGAGGAAAACCTCGCAGTGCACTAGGAAACAAGTGTTAGGAGAGAGTGGAAAGTAAGATGGAAAAAAGTTAAGTATATCTTAGTTTAACCAGACCACTGAGCTGGTTAACAGCTCTCCTAGGGCTGGCCCGAAGGATTAGACTTATTTTTACGTGGCTAAGAACCTACTGGTTACCTAGCAACGGGACCTACAGCTTATTGTGGAATCCGAACCACATTATGGCGAGAAAGGAATTTCTATTACCAGAAATAAATTCCTCTAATTCTTCTTTGGCGGCTCGGAGAGTCGAACGCTGGGCCGATTGAGAATATGAACGGAGGTATAGTAAAAGGTATGAAAGGGGCTGCAGTCAGGGGCCAAAGGGACGCTGCAAAGGACCTTAAGTAATGCCTACAGTGCACCTGCTACCCCCAAGGGGATTCGACAGTAAGAGATCTTCCCAACAGAAACAATCACCAAAAAATGTTTCGTCGCAAAAGCTTGAAGTGTTCCCAATTCTTCCTTGGCCTAGAATAAAATCAGAATATTTATTATAAATTCATTAATATTTCCTTGTTGCAATTAAAAACAGATTCCCTACTCTAACTGATGTATCCTAGTCAAAAGATACTACCAGTACCATCAGATTCGTCACATTTTCTAACAAGGATTTAAGGGTTTGTTCAATTTCCCATCCCATTAATTTTGTGAATGTGGAATTCCTTTGTATTTTTTAATCACTTCACCTTTATCTTAAGTTCTTGGAGAGGACTCCTCTTTAGTATATGAGGCGTTCAGCATTAGAAGGGGCTCTCGCCACAAAAAAAAAAAAAATTGAGTTATAAGCAATCAAATTTTGGAAATTCAACCTGCTCTAAATTCTTTTATTTTTCCAGATACAACGTTGAATTTTGTATGGGATGAAGTATTTGCGATCAGGAATAGAATAGTATACATAAAAAATTATAGTTCAACACCAACCCCCTTCTTTTGGGGAAAAAGGGGGATTATTATAAAGCTAATCTGGCAAAAGACGCCATTTTCAAAAGTTGGCTCGAGATGCCCTTCTAATGCTGAACGCCTGATATGCGCTCGTCTCTGTTCAAACAAAAAATAAATGTATGTCGAGACATTTTCAATTACCTGAGAGAGAGAGAGAGAGAGAGAGAGAGAGAGAGAGAGAGAGAGAGAGAGAGAGAGAGAGAGAGAATTTTAATTACTTCATATCAACAGACTCTTTAATGAGAGGTCTAATCAAAGTTTATGAAAAAGTTTCTCTTACAAAGTAAATTATTTTTATTTTTATTTATTTTCACATTTTTATAAATCCAACAGGAAGTCGATTCGAAATTTATGAGACCGTTCCTTTCACTATTGAATTTATGAAAGCGTTCCTTTCCTTTCACTAACGCAAAAACGTTTTCCCCGCTAAGCCACCAAGAGAACGTTTCCTCGGGGCGATGCCGTCTGCCGAAATTTACAACGCCTGCCCCCTCCCTCCTCCCTGGGGCGAGCCATTTCCCATCACCTGATGGGGGGGAACATTTCAATAAGATACCGCTTCCTTAATCAACCGACATGGTCTTCCGGGAGAACCCGAAAATGTTTCCTTCAACGGCGAGGAATGTTTTTGGAAAAAGATCTCTCTCTCTCTCTCTCTCTCTCTCTCTCTCTCTCTCTCTATATATATATATATATATATATATATATATATATATATATATATATATATATATATATCTATATATACATGCACACACACACATATATATATACACACATATATATATATATATATATATATATATATATATATATATATATATATATATATATATATATATATATATATATATATATGAATATATATATATATATATCTTGTATGTATAAAAACATTACCTCAGTTTACCCAATGACCTACAGTACTCACAAATAAATCACATTCTCTCTCTCTCTCTCTATATATATATGAGCATGACCTCACGTTACCCAATGACCTACTGTAGGCCTACTCTCAAATAAATCACCTCTCTCTCTCTCTCTCTCTCTCTCTCTCTCTCTCTCTCTCTCAAGTAGGAAGTTGGTAAAAAGGTATATTCATATGCAGGAAATCTGGCAAAAGTTTTCATTTCACAAGTGAGGGCTATAGCAAAATATTCTCGATTACTGGGTATCGACCGTCTCCAGCTTCCGATGAAGAATACTTCTACATATAAGGCAATAATTTGTTTTTTCTTAAGCAAAATACTGATTATACTTAGTATGCAGTCCTGGAGCATTTTACAAAATTGTACCAAACATGAGAAAGAATAGAATAGAATACAGGATTTAGGCCGAAAGCTAAGCGCTGGGGCCTATGAGGTCATTCAGAGCTGACAGGAAAATTGAGCGTGAAAAAGTTTGAAAGGTGTAACAGGAGGAAAACCGCCGTTACACTATGAAACAATTGTTAGGAGAGGGCGGACAGTATGATGGAAGAGAGATAATATGAATGGAGGTACAGTAAAAGGAATGAAAGGAGTTGTAGCTAGGGGCCGAAGGAGCGCTGAAGAGAATCTTAAGTGATGCCTACAGTGCAACGCGTGTGGTGCACTGACGGCACTAGCCCCCTACGGGAAACATGAGAAGGATGTTTGGTACAATTCTCTCTCTAAAACAAAGAATTCAGTCAAAGGTTCGCCTTCATAAGCAGGGAACAGGTTAAACTGTTCACAGTCGTAAGCAGCGAACTTGGTAAAAACTTCTCTTTACCGCAGGAAATTTATCAAAATATTCCACCTCTGTTGTAGAGACTCCTAGAATATTCCCTTGCAAAATGAGGGTACTTAGTAATAATGTGCTCTCACAAGTATATAGTCTGGTAAAATATTCTCTCTGATATCCAGGGAATCAAGCAAAATATTCTCTGGGAGAAAGGAGAAATTTATGAAAACTTCAAAGAGTACTAATATGTATGTACTGTTTTGTGTGTGTATGTGCGTGTGTGTGTCTACACACATATATGTATATGTATGTATAATTATATATATATATATATATATATATATATATATATATATATATATATATATATATATATATATATATATATATATAATGGATACCTAGCATTATATGTATATCATACATACACACATACATATATATATATGTATATATATACACACACATACATAGGGAGAAAAACAGACAGACAAGCGTAAAAGAGAAACACTAAAATACGAAAACAAACAAAACCTAAAAAAAAAAAAAAAAACACTTCACACCCACAGTTGCAAACATTTCCTCAGCCAACATGAAAGCTTGCAGAAAAGATTTCCGGGCCATAGTTCCGTCCGCCCACCCCTCCCCCCGCCCCATAGCTGCCGAAAAAGGAAAAAGACAATAAAAAAGAAAAAAAAGAAAAACGCTTGTCGTGTTATCTCTCAGAACAATCACTCTTTCCTGAGATTCTATTTCGCTCTAGTTGCTTTTGAAGATGGCGTTTCACCCGTTGTCTGTCTGCGAGGGTTTTGTTTTGCTCAATTGTGTTTGGAAGATACTATTTCACAGACTTCCTTTATCAGTTTATTTGAAACGATTCGGATTTTTTTAAATTATCTATTTCTTTGGATTTTATTTTAATTTCTTTTCCAGATTTTGGATTGAAGAAATATTTTGCAGCTTTTTTTTATAGATTTTGCTTCACACTCCCATACGAAGATTCTACTTTTGTCTTTGTAACAAAGTATTTTATTTCTCAATCACTGCTCCCAAATTTTAGTTTGCGCATTTTTTACGAAATCGTTTTCACTATTTTCAAATTCTGATTCTATACATTTCTCCTTTTTTTTTCTTTCCTTGGACGATTCTACTTCGGCCACCGTTTTCGAAATTATTAAAACATTTCAAATTAAATCTTTTCGAACATTCCCTTATGAACAATCGTAACAAAAACGCTCCCAAACTCTTTCCGGAGATTTCACTTCACACTCGCTTTTGAAAATCCCCTTTTGCAATTGTAACTCTGAAAGATTTTATTCCACAGTCAACATTGCGAGGGGATTCTATTGGGTAATGAATCTTTTAGACAGTGGGGCCAAAAGTGCCAGAAGTAATACAATAAAGTGCCACCGAGCACCGATACCCGATACAATACAGCACCATTGCTCCTCAAACTCCTAAAACTGGACGGCTTTTAAAGATTGCAACTTCCACAGAAACATTACAAAAAACGATAGCAATAACAGCAAAAAGGAGATAAATCATAAAATCTGAAGAACTCATTTAATCTGATGAACTAAATCATTCTTTATGAGAGCCCTAGAATGCTCAAAACGTGTATTTTTGTATCGTATGCGTGTACATACATTATTATTATTATTATTATTATTATTATTATTATTTAACCAAACATAAACTTCTTTCAGTTTTCTTCTGAAGATGGAAAGAGAAACCCACAAGATTCCTGCGTATACCTTGTTTACTTGTAAATATTTACATATTACTTGAATCTCGAGTACTTTCAGGTCCTAACTGCGACCCTTTTTCAACAGATGTGAAGGTGGTCAGGCTGGACCTGAAAGTACTCGAGATACAAGTAATATGTAAATATTTACAAGTAAACAAGTTATACACAGGAATCTTGTGGGTTTCTCTTTCAAAATTATTATTATTATTATTATTTGTGGGTTTCTCTTTCCATTATTATTATTATTATTATTATTATTATTATTATTATTATTATTATTATTATTATTATTATTATTATTGGTCAGAAGATGAACTCAATTCTTATGGAACAGGCCCACAGGGGTCACTGACTCGAAATTCAAGCTTCCCGAGAATATGGTGTTCATTAGAAAAAAGTAACAAACGGTAATGGGAAATACAGAAAGAAGAGATCAGTTACTAAAACACACACACACATATATATATACAGTATATATATATATATATATATATATATATATATATATATATATATATATATATATATATATATATATATATATATATATATATATATATATATATATATATATATATATCATATCACAGCAGTATTAACATCATGGTAAACACCCTACTTTCGATACAAGTTGGGTCTGATGACAGGAAATGCAGAGGACTCCAGGCATTCTCTAGTCAATCTAATTGTGCCTGTGTTGACCTGATCAGTGAACTATGTACCTGGAATTCAATCCAGAGTGGTGACTCACAATTAGCATACAGAGAGAGGCACGTGGCTGGCAATCTCATCAAGGAGACACCCTGATTTTATGTTTTATATATTGATATATTTTATATGTATCTGGAGCCACAAGTGAAAACTGAATCGGGTCGTTTTCCTCCTGAGACCAGCTACCCACCACAATTGACTAACTACCAGATACATAATTTACTGCTTAGGTCAGCGGGGGAGCAATGATATTGTAACAGAGGTTCCCTTTGATCATCCTCTCCAAGATTCAACTTTGGGTCCTATACCTTCTGAAGCTAGGATGTTACTGTTCATACCACAGGCCCCTCAATTGAAAGGCAACGGCGCTGCTACATGAACCACACCGATTCAGTTAACAGCGCCCTTGCCTTTCAACTGAAAGACCTGGGTTCGATTCCGATGGGGAGTCGGAAATTTATTTCTGCTCCACACGTGATTGTGTGCTGATTATTTCTAATGTATATATATATATATATATATATATATATATATATATATATATATATATATATATATATATATATATATATATATATATATATATATATATATATATATACATACCGTATATACAAATATACATACATATAAAATTATATATTATATATGTATATATATAAGTATATGTATGTATGTATGTGTATACACCATCCCTTTCTAATAAGAGCAGTTGGCATCTAAGATAAGAGGTAAGCCGTTTCCTTTTGAGTCAAATGAATCTAATAACCGCTGCCTAGTTACAACTGAGAGATAATTTATGCCAATTCCACACCAGATGGTATGGGTGTTCGGGAGATTTCAATCAGCCTGCAATTTAATGAATGAATACTGAGAGAGAGAGAGAGAGAGAGAGAGAGAGAGAGAGAGAGAGAGAGAGAGAGAGAGAGAGAGAGAATTGAACTGAACACAGAATTTAGGTCCAAGGCCAAGCACTAGGACCTATGAGGTCATTCAGCGCTGAAATGGAAACTGACAGTAAAAGGTTTGAAAGGTGTAACAATAAGAAAACCTCCAAGCAGTTGCACTATGAATTAATTGTTAGGAGAGGATGGAGAGTAAGAAGGAAGAAAGAGAATATGAAAGGAGGTACAGTAAAAGGACGCAAGGGGCTGCAGCTAGCCGAAGGCATAGTGCAAAGAACCTTAAGTAACGCCTACAGTACATGAGAGAGAGAGAGAGAGAGAGAGAGAGAGAGAGAGAGAGAGAGAGAGAGAGAGAGAGTAATACCAGTACCAATATCTTATTTAAAATACTAACAGAAATAGCATAAAAATGACATTTACCAATATCGGATGCAGTTTGTAACTAACATAAACAAATGTTAACAAAATATAAAACTTGTTCAGATGACAAAAACTAAGTTAAAAAGTTACCACATTCCTGCTGCAAGCACTGAGATGGTAAGAAGAAGAAGAAGAGGAAGAGGAAGAAGAAAGAGAGAATCAAGTGGAAATGCTCCTTTTATCGGATTCCCTTGAAGAACGCATCAGACTTGTGCAAAGCGAACATCAAAAGCGACCTCTCTCTCTCTCTCTCTCTCTCTCTCTCTCTCTCTCTCTCTCTCTCTCTCTCTCCGTCTGGAAAATGAATAAAAATCCAGAGCCTTGTGTCCTTCAGGAAATAAAATATACACAAATACAGAATACGGCTCACACATAACGACATTTAACAGTCAACCACCATCATCCTCTAGAAGTATACAGTGAAAAAACTAAAGAGGGTTTGCAATACACACGCACACACATACATATTTATATATATATATATATATATATATATATATATATATATATATATATATATATATATATATATATATATAACAAATATATATATATATATATATATATAATATATAATATATATATATATATATATATATATATATATATATATATATATATATATATATATATATATATATTTCAGTACACATAATGTATCGTCCCAATGTTAGTGCATGTACTGCTGAATCAAGTAAATAAATACATATACACACGTGTATATATACACATATACATACACATACACAGACGCAATAACACTTATACAGGGTACAAACTGCAGACATCATCTCTAAGATACTCAAACCATCAACAGAACAGAATTTAGGCCAAAGGCCAAGAGCTGGGACCTATGAGGTCACATTCAGCGCTGAAGCGGAAATTGACAGTAAAAGGTTTGTAAGTTATAACAGGAGGAAGACCTCGCAGTTGCACTATGAATCAACTGTTAAGAGAGAGTGGAAAGTCGGATGGAAGAAAGAGAATATGAACGGTGGTACAGTAAAAGGAATGAAAGGGCAGCTAAGGGCCGAAGGGACGCTGCAAAGAACCTTATGTAATGCCTACAGTGCACCGCACTAGTTATTCTGTTAAGATCATTTCCCTGGGACAAAGCAGCAGATACCACTGCTAAGCTCTAGTGGTTTTTTGTTGTTATTGTTATAACTATTCGAATTATTACTTTCAACATCCATTTTGGGGAGTTACAATGTTAATACTGATAATTATATCTGCTCATCGTTATTTTCCTGTGCATTACTGTCATAAATAATCTAGGGCTTGAACTTTCAGTTTTTTATATAATTTCTTCTGTTGTGCTTGGAGAAAGCAGTTAACTACAGGACTTTGTAACTTTTCCATGAAAATTACAGAGATTTTGTTTCAAATGCAAGAGTTTAGTTGATATTAACTTTTCTTTGTCCACAAGAAAGGTTAACACCACGCCCAACGTCTCACCTGCTACGGAATGGTATAATCATCTATCCTCCTGAATTCCTAAATAAAATCTCTGTAATTTCCATGGAAAAAATAACTTAGTCTGTAATCGCCTGCCTTCTCCAAGCACAACAGAAGAAAAAATTCAGAAAACTAAAATTCCCCACCTTAAACTATTAATACCACTCTTGCATAAGAAATTAAAGATAAACTATGCATATAATTAGAACGCTAATTAAAGCGCATGCAATTCCATTGATACCACAGTACACAGCCTTTGAAACCGGCACATTTCAAAGGAAAAAAAAAAACTCCCTAACCTAAAAATAACCTTGAGAGCCAAATGTAAACATCAACTCTTTTGCAGGTAAAATGAAAAATGAAATTAAATGACCTTCTTGCACCCTGCGCGTTCTTTGCGTCAACATTACTTCTATCTCATTCCTCCTTTTCTCTCTCTCTTTCATTCCTCCTTTCTCTCCCACTCCTACTCTCTCTCTCTCTCTCATTCCTCCATTCACACACACTTTCTCTCTCTCTCTCCTTTCTCTTATTCCTCCCTCTCTCTCCCGCATTTCCACTCTCTCTCTCTCTCTCTCATTCCTTCTTTCTTTCTCTCTCTCTCATTCCTCCTCTCTCTCTCTCTCATTTCCACTCTCTCTCTCTCTCTCTCATTCCTCTTCTTTCTCCTCTCTCTCATTTCTCTTATTCCTCCACTCTCTCTCCTTTCTCTTATTCCTCCTATCTCTCATTCCTCCATTCACACACACACACATATATATATATATATATATATATATATCTCTCTCTCCTTTCTCGTATTCCTTCTTTCTCTTTCTCTCATTCCTCCTTTCTTTCTCTCTCTCTCTCTCATTCCTCCTTTCACTCTCTCTCTCTTCTCTTATTCCTCCCTTCGCTCTCTTTCATTCCTCCTTTCTCTCTCATTCCTCCTTTCTCTCTCTTTCTCTCTCTCAGCCCTAATCCACACGTCACCACACATTCTCTTCAGGCGCCCCCACCCCCGCCCCCATTAACTCTGGGCCCCTTGAAAATAAACGCAATCTAAAAGGAAAGGAGAAGATAAAAGTCAGAGCCACACTCTAGTACGCTCCTCAGGAGCCCCGGCAAGCGACGAGGCATAATGAAGAAGATTTATCTTCAAGTTGATTAAAGAGATGACTCTGTAAGAGAGAGAGAGAGAGAGAGAGAGAGAGAGAGAGAGAGAGAGAGAGAGAGAGAGAGAGAGAGAGAGAGAGAGAGATTTAGTTCTTCGATGCGAACGTTAACTGTATGTTCTAAATAATTAATAAAACAGAAATTACTATTGAGAGAGAGAGAGAGAGAGAGAGAGAGAGAGAGAGAGAGAGAGAGAGAGAGAGAGAGAGAGAGAGAGAGAGAGAGAGAGTTTATTACTTCGATGCGAATGATGAACGTATTTTATAGGAAGGTAATATGATCAAAACTACTAATGAGAGAGAGAGAGAGAGAGAGAGAGAGAGAGAGAGAGAGAGAGAGAGAGAGAGAGAGAGATTTAGCACTTCGATGCAAATGTTACCTGTATGCTCAAATAAATAATAAAATAGAAATTACTACTGAGAGAGAGAGAGGGGGACTATCCTATGAATGGTTTTAACCCGGTGTAGTGCGAATGACCTCATTAAGTCCCTTCCGTTTTCCAATTAAGATTATGAATGCATACATTTTGAAGGAGAACTGATCTTCTCTCTCTCTCTCTCTCTCTCTCTCTCTCTCTCTCTCTCTCTCTCAGCTGCGACTCACAAGAGTTAAATAACAATCAAGTACATCATTTTCGAAGTAAACGAGCCCATACCTTTCCTGTCCTTGCCCGAGTCTCGATCGAATGAAAAACTAACTCGTTTTGGAGAGAGAGAGAGAGAGAGAGAGAGAGAGAGAGAGAGAGAGAGAGAGAGAGAGAGAGAGAGAGTCGCCCAGCAGCAATCACAGGGCAAGGACACATCGTAGCCTTCTTGTTTACCCTTAAAGTTAGACTGCCACTTTTCCTTCCAGGCTTTCCTAAGACTTTCACCCATCTTCCTGGTTAACAGGATAGAGCGAGGCGTGTATGTATGTATGTATGTAATATGTATGTACGTATGTGTATACACATGCATGCATGCATACACACACACACACACACACACACACATATATATATATATATATATATATATATATATATATATATATATATATATATATATATATATAAACCGCATTCCCTTGAAAGGAATGGCTCCCTGAAACAAGTAAAAAATGCGCCAAAGTTTCTTCGGCGCAATCGAGTTTTCTGTCTGGTGGTGGCCTCAGCCACGGCCTTTATTATAAAACTCATGGCCACGGCCCATGAAACTCAGTCACGGTCCGGTGGTGAACTACGTTGTTGGTACCTATAGCGCTGCCAGGAGTACGATTATGGCTAACCTAAAATATAATAAAAACTAAAGAGGCTACAAGGCTAAAATTTGGTATGTTTGATGATTGGAGGGTGGATGATCGTCATATCAATTTGCAGCCCTTTAGCCTCAGTAGTTTTTAAGATCTAAGGGCGGACAGAAAAAGGTCGGACAGAATAGTGTGGACAGGCAGACAAAACCGGCACAATAGTTTTCTTTTGCAGAAAACTAAAAACTACAACCTACATTTGCCCAGTCCACTGAAAGTACAAGAACAAGAGAGCAGTGTCGCCAGCACTGTAATGAGTTATAATCCTCCGTTAAATTGCTGCCGCGAAGTTATATTTTTTTTAATTGGATCCCTAAAAAGTCGACAACAATTCAACATACACCAGACGTACTCTAAGAGCAATAGTGCAAAGCTGGGAATGACGGCTAGATCCCATAATATTCTTAGCTTTAAAAGCTTCATAAATATTTAGGCATACAAGACAGATCCTGGGGATCTCAAGGTGGTCTTCAGAAAGTACAAAATGAAAGTGCAGTTTCTAATACCTCCGCCAACGAAGCTGTTGGGAGGTTCTCTTTCACCCGTGTGTGTGTGTGTGTGTGTGTGTGTGTGTGTGTGTGTGTGTGTGTGTGTGTGTGTGTGTGTGTGTGTGTGTGTGTGTGTGTGTTTTCAGCAGGATGGCGTGTTGTCAAGGTAACTCGAGTTTCTCTCAAAAGATGGAATTGGGATATATAAGATAAAAATTTAGGCCAACGGCCAAGCGCTGGGACCTATGAGGTCATTCGGCGCTGAAAGGGAAATTGAGAGTAGAAAGGTTTTAAAGGTAGGTGTAAAAGGAGGAAAACCTCGCAGTTGCACTAAGGAAAAACTGTTAGGAGAGGGTGGGAAGTAAGATGGAAAAAAGGTAATATGAACGTAGGTATAGTAAAAGGAATGAAATGGGCTACAGATAAGGGCCGAAGGGACGCTGCAAAGAACCTCAAGTAATACCTACAGTGTCTCAAAATGACCACGTAATCATTTCACTACGATACTCAAAGTTTGCTGCGAAATATAAATTAAAGCTTTCCCCGTAGCGGGGTAATACCGTCAGTACACCTCATACGGTGCACTGTAGGCATTACTTAAGGTTCTTTGCAACGTCCCTTCGGCCCCTGGTTGCAACCTGTCATTCCTTTTACTATACCTCCGTTCATATTATCTCTCCTCCATCTTATTTTCCACCCTCTCCTAGCAATTTTGTTTCGTAGTGCAAATGTGAGGTTTCCTCATGGGTCCCCTTTTCTTTCAATTTCCCTTTCACTTGACCTTTGGCCTAAATTTTATATTCCACTCCCATAAACCACGTTTCAGCCTTATAAACTTTGCTTTTCACAGTCTCCCGAAGCAGGAATCGACTGGAAAATGTTTAGATTCCACAGTTCCACTGGACCACATCTGGTCCTAAACACCTGCCTCTGAGAGCTTACAATCTGCTCATCGACATTTTCATTCAGTTTCACATCCTAGCTGGAACGATACCAATCCTTTTTTCCCCCAGTAAGAGTCTATGGGTTCTCAGGCTGACCCTCTCAGCGTAGCCTATGTATGTATGAAGTGGGCTAAAAGCCATACAGACAAACAGAAAAAATAAACAGAGATAGCAGGACATGCTTGTGAGATATTTACCTATGGTTACATTTTCATGAGCATTTTTCAAAAAAGCTGACATTATATATATATATATATATATATATATATATATATATATATATATATATATATATATATATATATATATATATATATATATGTGTGTGTGTGTGTGTGTGTGTGTGTAAATATGCTTCGGTTGAACAAGATAAAATATGTATCAGTTAAACAGGAGATAATAGTTGCATGACGGATTATACTCGTACATCAGTTAAACCAGAAAAAAAAAGACTTCATTAAACATGAGTAAATAAAGCATCAATTAAACGAGAGAAAATAGACACCAGCTGAACAATGTAAAATAAGACATTATTCACACACACACAAAAAACAAAAAAAAAACAACCAACCTAAAGGAAAGAGACTTCAAGCAGAACGTCTGAAATAAAAGCGGTTGAAAAACTGGGAGAGATTTATGTTCCGTTTTGACGCTGTCCATCTGGGTACACCATTCTCGTGGCATCAAAACACCCAGATTTAAGCAAGTCCTATATCTCAGGAGAGAGAGAGAGAGAGAGAGAGAGAGAGAGAGAGAGAGAGAGAGAGAGAGAGAGAGAGAGAGAGAGCTCACCAACTCGGCCTTAACCAGACGAGCAATTCATTATGTTTTTCCCTATCGCTTAAAACCGTCACCAAAAACACACGTAATGCTGAAAAAAAAATCTCCTTTTTAAGACTGCCATCTGGGTGAAAACACACATAACGAAATACAAAAGTCATATTTATAACAACAATGTTCTAATATATTTCCTTGTCTACTTACACACAATTATAAGGCTTCTTACAAGGCGATCTTTTCTGCCGCACTTATACCTACGTATAAACAAGTAAAAAATGCTCAATCGAGTTTTCTGTACAGCGTATAATCAAGGCCATCGAAAATATATCTATCTTTCGGTGGTCTCGGTATAATGCTGTATTAGATGTGGCCCTTGAAACTTTAACCACGGCCCGGTGGTGGCCTGTCCTTATATCGTTGCCAGACGCACGGTCATGGCTAACTGTAACCTTAAATAAAATCAAAACTACTGAGGCTAGCTGGCTGCAATCTGGTATGTTTGATGATTGGAGGGTGGATGATCATCATACCAATTTGTAACCCTCTTGCATCCGTAGCTTTTAAGATCTGAGGGCGGATAGAAAAAGTGCGGACAGAATAAAGTGCGGAAGGAGAGATAAAGCCGGCGCAATCGTTTTCTTTTACAGAAAACTGAAAGGTACTTGAATATTCTGGATATATACTTGACAATAACTGATATTTTACTCAACAACTGAGAGTGACATAAACCTTTATAGTTCATAAGGCTTCCACCATCCACGAGAATGATGATCCTGACACATGCTTCAGATCTTTTCGCTCTATCACTGATGGGATTAACCCTTGTTTACGGGATGTCAGCAACTTCCTGAGAGTTTTACTTCTCCAACAACATTGCCCAAAGTGCTGCACATCAAAGACTATGCTGAGATGGACTGGCCGCCTTGCTGTATTATCCAAACGGCCCACTAGGCATGTCACTCTACAAGATATTATTATTATTATTATTATTATTATTATTATTCAGGAGATGAACCCTATTCACATGGACCATGACCACAGGGGCCATTAACTTTAAATTTAAGCTTCCAGCGAATATAGTGTTTATTTGAAAGTAACAAAAGGTGATAGGAAATACAGAAAGAGATCCGTTATTGAAAGTAACAAAAGGTTATAGGAAATACAGAAAGAAGGATCAGTTATTATAAAAGAAAAAAATAAATTAACATACGAATAGATAAAAATGTAAGTAATTTATAAAATACACGGAGAACTGCTTTAGGGAAGCAATGCATTGCATCTTCGCTTGAACTTTCGAGGTTCCAGTTGCACAACCCCAATCGGTGGTACGGGACTGACTTTGATTTCCATACTCTAATGACTATAAAGAAGCATCTGCTACCACTTTTAGTGACTATGTCCTATGAATTATTCAGTTTTTATTGGATCTGACTGAAAATGTTCCCAGACAGCAACGCAAACTATGGTAGGTAGGGTGGGCGTTAAGCAGCATCAGATACCCATCAGTTACATTGAATGATATCGGCTGCCGGTATTTACCGTCAGCTCCAAAAAATAACCAGGTTACTAAGTCTGTGCTATTCAATTTGCAGAGTGTCAGCTTCTACATCCTTCGTTCACACTACATTGGAGTATATATTGGAATATTAAATTTAGGCCAAAAGCCAAACGT
>NC_089749.1:53126107-53236107 GCF_040412425.1 Macrobrachium rosenbergii | reverse complement strand
CCAGACTCGAACATTCCGGTAAATAGAACACAACCAAAGACGTAATTTTCAATTGAATCACTTTAACTAACACTAAGGCAAAATGGTTCGGCCGACCTCACCCGTCCCTAAATAAATAAATGTTAAATCATCTGTAGAATAGAATGGAATAGAATTAAGCCGAAGACCAAGCACTGGGACCTATAAGGTCATTCAGCGCTGAAAGGAAAATTGACAGTAAGAAGGTTTGAAAGGTGTGGCAGGAGGAAAATCTCGCAGCTGCACTATGAAACAATTGTTAGATAGGTTGGAAAGTCAGATGGAAGAAAGAGAATACGAACGGAAGCACAGTAAAATGAATGAAAGATGTTGCAGCTGAGGCCGAAGGGACGCTGCAAAGACCCTCAAGTAATGCCTACAGTGCACCACGCGAGGTGCACTGACGGCGCTGACCACCTGCGGGGTAAATCATCTGTAATCAGTATTCAAATTACCATAACTTAACCAAGAGCTCAAAATTAACAAAATCCTTTAAAATATAAATAATAAATACTATGTAACCGATTATAAACATTCCAACTACCAGAACTTAACCAGCTGCTTAAAGTTAAGTATACCTTACTTTAACCAGACCACTGAGCTGTGCCCGAAGGATTAGATTTATTTTACGTGGCTAAGAACCAATTGGTTACCTAGCAACGGGACCTATAGCTTATTCTGGAATCCGAATCACATTATACCGAGAAATGAATTTCTGTCACCAGAAATAAATTCCTCTAATTCTTCATTGGCCGGCCGGAGACTCGAACTCGGGCCTAGCAGAGGAACTACCAGCTGCTTGAACCTCATCCATTCCATTCAACCAGCATGCGGCGCAGGGGACTCCCAACCAGTCTAATCCATCCTTCACCAAATAATGACATAAAAACAAATATTCATAAATTCTCATAAATTCCCTTCCATTCCAGGGCAGGCATTTATCCCCAAAGGATCATCTCTCATCCATTTCAGGCTCTGAATCATTCGCAGTCATTTCGCCTCGCCGGAGTTATCAATCATTTGTCGGACCCGATATTTCGGCATCGCGTAAGCAACTGATTTACGAGCGTCGGATGCACGTGACAGGATGAATACATTATATATATATATATATATATATATATATATATATATATATATATATATATATATATATATATATATATATAATTCATGCATATTTATTTTTTCTGACTCACATCGGGATCGAACCGCGGTCTTTCAAGCGAGGGTCCAGGGTGTTGCCAATTCGTGCGCGGACGAATTGCTAACGCCCTGGAGTCTGACTTGAAAGACCGGGGTTCGATCCCGATGTAAGACAAATTTATTTCTGTGAAACACGTTCCCATGTGTTCATTTTCATATATATATATATATATATATATATATATATATATATATATATATATATATATATATATATATATATATATATATATATATATCCTATTCACTTAAACCTCGGGAATAACTTACATACCCAAGGGGAATCATACTTGATTAGTGCTTCGTCACCAGTGGGAGTCGAATCGCCGCTGCATGGTTTAGAAACAACGATATACAATGGCTTGTCCACTGGGTGTGAGTTATTGCCGATGCATGTATAGAGAATTGGATAACAAACGATATTTGTAGCTAAATAACTGTATTATATATATATATATATATATATATATATATATATATATATATATATATATATATATATATATATATATATATATATATATATATATATATATATATACTATATATATATGTGTGAATATACAGAATAACGTAATTACACATATTCCAACAATGAATTGCTCTAGTTCACTTCTGCAAGGAGAAAACACCAAGTTTTATCTACTGCTCTTTAAGACTTCTGAAAAATGATTTTCTTCATCTGTTTCTCCTTACAAATAACCAACTGAAGCCTTGCAACACCTCTTTCTCCCCTCACTGGGTGCTCAACCAAGGACCCCGCGTTCGATCCCCGTGCAGAGCGAGGAAAGGAACGGCGGACATATTTCCTTATAAATCCAGTAAACCTCTGCCGATCTAAATAGTTCTGAAAATTTGATTTTATTCAACTGATTTAGGAGAGACAAATAACCAATTGTTTTATTATAATTAACCTAGTACTGTATTCCCTCATGGGTGCTCAAGAGAAGGAGAGAGAGTTCGAGAGAGTGCAGAGAGAGAGAGAGAGGAAGAGCGGACATATTTGTTTTGTCTGTAATCTAAATCCTAGTACTTATTCATCATGCTTCATCAACTGATGTGGTAGAGAGAGAGAGAGAGAGAGAGAGAGAGAGAGAGAGAGAGAGAGAGAGAGAGAGGTAAAATTAACATGCGAATCTGCAGCATTCCGTCCAAATGTACGCCACAGTAATTTACAAACTGGGAGAGCCTCACTGAAGTAATCCTCATTCAACAAACAAGGAAAGTATTCATCCGGAACATCCTATTGCACCTTCTAATTTCTCCAGCAACCAAATGTGGTAAATAAGTATTTATGTCAATAACTTCTCTGAATGTTTAACTACATTACTAGTCGTTCACGGTTATTTGATTTTCCACTGTTTATGACGTACGTTTACTTTTGTTTACCCTACCCCGTCGGTTTCTGTAATTCTTTGCACTCAGATCTTGACTGAATAAAGCCTTGAATATGGAATACAAGATTTAGGCCACAGGACAAGAGATGGGACCTATGAGGTCATTCAACGCTGAAAGGAAAATTGAGAGTAAAGGAGGTTTAAAAGGTGTAACAGGAAGAAAACCTCGCAGTTGCCCAGAAACAATTGCTAGGAAAGGGTGGAAAGGCAGGTGAAAGAAAGAGAATATGAACGGAGGTATAGTAAAAGGAATAAAACGGACGCAGCAATGAACCTAAAGTAATACCTACAGTGCACTGCGTGAGGTGCACTGATGGCTATATCCCCTACGGAAAGTCTTGGATATGCACCGAGATTTTCACTACAATTTATTCAGCTAAGATCCCAGCGCTATTCATTTTTCTTCACCGTTTGTCGTTCTTCACGCCTCTCGGCATCACATGGTGCCAAATCCCCCCAAAAATAGTTTGTCATTCTCTTTATCTTTCGCCATCTCCTGTCAGTTATCGATTCTCACCTGTTTCTATCCTTCTCAGTGTTCACCTCAATCTTTATTCTTTTCTCCACTTATCAAAGTTCTCCTTATATACTGATTCCTCCACACTCACATTTTCTTATCAAATTGGTTTATCATTCTCTTTACCATTCGCTATCTCTTGTCAGTTATCGCTTCTCACCTTTGCTGTCTTTCTCAGTGTTCTTTCTTTCCTCCATCTTTCTATTCATTTCTCCACTTATCAAAATTCTCCTTATATACTGCTTCCTCTACACTCCATTCTTCTGATCACATCGTTCATTCCTTCCTCTTTCATATATATTCTCTTTTCTGGTCCTTCTCCGTCTAATCCTTCTCTTCCTCCTCCTCCTCTTCCGCATCTTTCAGCCACTCTCTCCCTCTCCCCAACCCCCCCCCCTTCCTATATCCCCTCTCAGCTCCAAATTCATTTTTCTTCATTGGCCCACTGAGGGGTAACAGCGGAGGCATGGGAGAGAGGGGGGGGGGATAGGAGGAAAGCGAAGAGGGAAAAGGGGGGAGAGAGAGGGGTGGGTAGGAAGAGGTGATAGGAAGGGGGGAATGGGAAGGAGGGGAGATGCTAACTTCATTATCCTTTGGGCCCCTATGTTTTCATGGGCTAAAAATAGCGTCTCGCAGGGAAGATACCATATCGCCTGAAGTTTGCGATAACTCACATATTTTACAAAACACCAGAGAAACGGAAGATAATTCAATCGGAAAACATGAAACGGTGAAGAGTACATGTGTTTACGTGCATATGTATGTGTTTATGTGCAGTGCATTAAATGTTGTGTGTGTGTGTGTATATATATATGCATATATGTAATATATATATATTCATGTGTAAGTACTATATATACTGTATACATATATACGTATATATATACACACGCGCGTGAGAGAGAGAGAGAGAGAGAGAGAGAGAGAGAGAGAGAGAGAGAGAGAGAGAGAGAGAGACGTATGGAGAAGCTACGGAAAAATCATTCAGTAATTGGACGCAAAATGTCATCGCCGAACATGGATTTTTTTTTCTTTCTGCGGGGAGTTATTGAACATGTCAGCGCAGACATAATAAAGATAGGGCGAGACAGAGAGGCAGCAAGGAAGGAGAGTCTCTCTCTCTCTCTCTCTCTCTCTCTCTCTCTCTCTCTCTCTCTCTCTCTCTCTCCTTGACATCTTTCCCCCATTACCTTGTAATGCCTCCTCACCCCAGTGACCGGTTCAGTTAAATTCTCATTTTCTTTCGTTTATGGAATGGAATATAGAGTTTAGGCCAAAGGCCAAAAGCTGGGACCTTTGAGGTCATTCAGCGCTGAAAAGAAAACTGAGAGTAAATGGTTACAAAGGTGTAACAGGAGGAAAACCTCGCAAATGCAATATGAAATAATCGTTAGGAGAGGATGGCTAGCAAGATGGAAGAAAGATAATATGAACTGAGGTACAGTAAAATGAATAAAAGGGGTTACAGCCAGGGGCCGAAGGGACGCTGCAAAGAACCTTCAGTAATACCTACATTGCACCCCGTGAGGTGCACTGACGGCACTACCTCGCTAAGAGGATTTTTTACCTTTTTCCAAATCTACGATCAGGAGACGGTAACATAATGCCCATTTCTAGCCCAAGCCCGAAGGAGGCAAGAGAAGGGAAAATACAGAACGAAGGATTCTGAAGCGAGACCTTAGCCTCTCAAGAAAGGTTATGCAAGTCACGAAAATAGGAAGCAGGAGGAATTTCAAAAGAAATTCCAGAATTTTTCTATAAAGTCAGGAAAATCGGAAGCAAGAGGAATTTCAAAAGAAATTCCAGAATTTTTCTATCAAGTCAGGAAAATCGGAAGCAGGAGGAATTTAAACAAAAATTCCAGATTTTTTTTTTATTATTACAATCACGTTCTCTTCCTTTCATATCCCTCATTCGTGACCTCAGAAAAACGATCCACCCAGCGTTGTCTTTCTTCTTTTCGTGATGCTGTTACTAACCCATCATTCCTTTTAACAGGCATTTCCTTTTCACCCAAGGTTATTCAGCTGAGAAAGAGCCATTTTGTCAGGGCTTAGTCAGCATCATCTGCTTAAAAAAATCGTTTCAAAAATGAACACCATGTTAGAGCCGATGAGAAAGGGTTTATTTACCTAAAGAACTTGTCTCCAATTTCGCTTAGATTCACGTAAACTTAAAAAGTGTTTACCCGAAAAACAATGGCTATCTAAATAGAGTACTTCATTAAAGTTATGATCTTCCGTAACTATATTCAATATCAACATAAATAATTGTGGGTTTGTTTCTCCAATATAATAATAATAATAATAATAATAATAATAATAATAATAATAATAATAATAATATAATAATATAAGTAGTAGACCCTCTTTAAAGCATGCAGCACTGAAGGTAATAATAATAATCCCCACCAGTACAGATTCAAACGTAAATTGTATCTGTCGTTAATAATAATAATAATAATAATAATAATAATAATAATAATAATAATAATAATAATAATAATATTAACTTCCAACACTATACAATGAACCATGACCTTTACCACCAAGGGTGACATACAAACTAACCATGAATGATTAAACGATTAGAAGCTAAACCAATGTAAATAAATTAAAGGACAACTGTCACAATTAGTACGTTAACAACAACAACAATAATCGTATGAGCAAACAGCGTAATACTTTTCAGACACTTTGATGATCAGACCTTACTTAATACAACGAAAATCTCTCATAATGTAAGACAATAAAAAAAGGTAAAATAAGACTTCTTGTGTTAATAAAAAAAATTCAAAATGTTACATAATAATTTGCTTGAAACTTAAGAAAAGTTATAAACGAAAATGTGGAAAGTTGCAGAAACTTGTTAGGCATTCCGAGTGGTACAAAGTATAAAAAACAACAAAGTACACACAGAGAGACACACACACACACAAAGTATAAAAAAACAAAGAACACAGACACATACACACATACAAAGAATATGGAAAGTTTCGAAGCAATTGCTGGAAAACAAGAACATAAGACAAGGCGACAAATTTAAACGAGGAAACTAAGGAAGGTTCCTGGTCAGAAAAAAAAAAACAGAAAAAAAGGAGAGAGAGAGAGAGAGAGAGAGAGAGAGAGAGAGAGAGAGAGAGAGAGAGAGAGAGCTTCGATAATAAGTCGATTGACAGACCTTGACACTAAGCGCTGATAACGACTTCCAGGGGAGACAGTAATGTTTGCCCGAGATATTAGTGAACATAAAAATAAGCAAGGGTGATGTCTTACGAAAAAAATCCTCGTTCTCAGGTTAAGAAAATAAAAAAAATAGAATCAAAATTAAAGGATCTTTACTTTTTCTTTGTAATAAGTGAGCTCTTTCTGTATTTTTCTTTACCTTCTCTTACTTCCTAACGGGCACCATATTCTTTGGAAGCCTGAATTTCAAGTCAATGGCCCCTGTGGGCTTGTTCCATATGAATAGCGTTCAACTTTAATAATAATAATAATAATAATAATAATAATAATAATAATAATAATAATAATAATAATAATAATAAAATAATAACAATAATAATAATAATAAATTCAGAAAATTATGAATATAAACGTAAGATTAAAAATAAAAGTATCTCTCTAAAGATATATTATCAAATTTATAAATAAACACTGCAAATGCCTGAGGAATAAGACGCCTTATTAGGTGCGAGAAAAAGAGAGAAAAATAATGTACCTAAGCTGACTGACAAAATCATACAAACAATTAATACATATATATATATATATATATATATATATATATATATATATATATATATATATATATATATGTATATATATGCATGTATGTATGTGTGTATACATTCTCTTGGAGCTTTGGACAATAACTAAAGAACGCATCGATCCCAGCTCCTTCAAAAAAAAAAGAAAAAAAAAAAAAATAGCCGATCGCTTACAATTCGTATGGAATTTTCAAGTATCACAGTCGATAAGAAAATAAGTTTCTCCGACACAATCGAGTTTTCTGTAGGCTACATCGTATAGTCAAGGCCACCGAAAACAGTTCTATCTTTCGGTGGCCTCGGTATAAGCTGTGTGTGCCACGGCCCGGTGGTGGCATGTCCTATATCGTTGCCAGACGCATGTTTATGGCTAACTTTAACCTTAAATAAAATAAAAACTACTGAGGCTAGAGGGCTGCAATTTGGTATGTTTGATTATTGGAGGGTGGATAATCGACATACCAATTTGCAGCCCTCTAGCCTCAGTAGTTTTTAAGATCTGATGGCGGACAGAAAAAGTGCGGACGGACAGACAAAGCCGGCACATAGTTTTCTTTTACAGACAACTAAAACCCTCAAAGCCTAAAGCCTTCCAAAATTACAGTACAAGCATAAAGTCTTCCAACATTATAGTATAAGTCCTAAAGTCTTCCAAGATTATATTACAAGGCCTAAAGCCTTCCAAAATCACAGTACAAAGGACGACATTTTTTTAATAACTTTGCACATTTTGGTGACACTAAAATCAATTGAATTTTTAGGTACGGTAGTGCAATAATATTCTTTCTATTGTCTACTATGTGCGTAAGCTTATTAAATAGGATTTCCTGCAAACTGAATATGTGACATATAAACATTACTACGATAATGTGAAAAAACAGGCTAGCCAAGAAAATGTGGTTAACACGAGTAAAATTACAGACAAAAATAAGAGCAAACAAGTGAATAATTGGCAACCTGAGATAGCTCTCTGCACATTCAAACAAGTCGGTTCAAAACAAAGGCAGCAGAAAAGACATCAGCACCACCTAAAGTTTGAGAACATGAAATATGCGGTCGCCAACCAACAATAAGGCACATATACGAGGCGTTTGAGACACTTCATATCATACAGGTGCAACATCGCCTCGCAAACTTTAAAGGTCTTCGTTTCCGTCCGTTCTCAAGTTATTAGGGAGCAATGAACAGAGAGTGCAATTGGAACTGGAATATAAAATTTAGGCCAAAGGCCAAGCGCTGGGACCTATGAGGTCATTCAGCACTGAAAGTAATGTTAAAACAACTGTTAGGATAAACAATTGTTAAGAAAAGGTAGAAAGCAAGATGGAAGAAAGAAAATATGAACGGAGGTATAGTAAAAGGAATGAATGGGGTTGCAGCTAGGGGACGAATGGGCGCTGCAAGGAATCTTAAGTAATGCCTACATTGTACCGTGTGAGGTACACTGACAGCACTAACTCCCACTACGGGGTTGAACAGAGTTTGAACCTAACCTCTAGACTCCTAACATAAACAAAACCTGTCAGGTATATAAACAATCAAATTCTCTCCATTACAACTTAATGAAATAATTTAAGCAGTATAACAAAAGCATTACCACTGATATTGTTATGAGTAGAGTAGAACATAGAATTTAGGCCAACGACCTAGCGCTGGGACCTATGAGGTCATTCAGCGCTGAAATGAAAATTGACTTTAAAAAGATTTGAAAGGCGTAACAGGAGGAAAACATTGAAGTTGCACTATAAAAAAATTGTTAGGAGAGGGTGGAAAGTAGGCTGGAAGAAAATATCATCGTTATAATGATTACAATTTCAAATACGTATTAACAGTTATATACTTCACTAAGAAACGACAAGTGCAGATGACGGGCGCGTACATGAACGAGAAAACAATTCTTTTCCAAGTGTAAGATATAAATTTCCACAACGAAAAAAAAAAAAAAAAAAAAAACGCCCGAAACCAATCAGGTTCGGGATGAGCTGGAGGGAAGGTCTCCTTAATATGAAAATACTCTGAGCCAGGTTAAACCTCTCCACGATGAAGTTGAAACAGATGACCAGAGTGAGGAGGATTCTGAGCCTCTCTCGCTACCGGAATTTAGGTGGGCCAATTTCTTATTCTGTTCCAATATAATATCCAACAAACAGAATAATAATAATAATAATAATAATAATAATAATAATAATAATAATAATAATAATAATAATAATAATAGCATGAGCCACTAAAATGGCGAAGAAATCCAGTGGTTCAGATGTCATTATGTATTTCTAAAATAATGTTGACATCTACAATAATAATAATAATAATAATAATAATAATAATAATAATAATAATAATAATAATAATAATAATAATGAACCAGAATTCAGGTGGGCCAATTTCTTATTCTTTTCCAATTACCAATATTAAACAACCATTGAAGCGGTGGACATAACAACATCCAAAAAACATAATAATAATAATAATAATAATAATAATAATAATAATAATAATAATAACAATAATAATATGGAAGGAGCATGCCCTCTTTTAAGCGTGTTCTATTTAAAAGAATGGCAGCATCAGTGGAAATTATATAATATAAAGTCTTTTCAATTCTTACTATTTTCTTTTCTTCAAGGCTGATATCTGCTAAGAGCTGGCCGATGTACATAATCTGAATAAGGACAGTAAATAGTTATAGTGAGAATGATTGAAAAGACATTGTATAAAATCAATTCTACTGATGCTGCCATTATTTTTAATAATAATAATAATAATAATAATAAGCCCTGCCTTCAGATTCTTCGTCGTTGTGATTAGAACTAGCTGGAAAACCTTGAAGAATCATTGAGTGGTTAAGAAACTACCTTGAGAATTAAAACCATAACTATGATAGTGCCAAAAACAAGGGAAATAATTACTTACAACACCAGCCAGTCTCTCCATGAATGTCAAACAACAAACGAGTAAGAAAAATCAATAAATGCCTCAAATAAAATAATAGTTATATATTTTTCCAAGCATATAAGTTTTCCTTTTCATTACCGAAACAATAAAGTAATATATCTACATTGCATGAAGTCTTTAAATACTTGAGACGTGGCCAGCACGGTGGATTATATTATTAGCAAGCCCTAACAACCTATTGTTCATAAATCTGATGATGTTGATCGGTAGATTGCCTGGGCATGATAATGAACCTTTACTGTAAATGGCCGAGGATATAACAATAACATCCCGTACATCCTTACCATTTAGAGAGAAAGGATATAGAATTTAGGCCAAAAGTCAAGCGCTGGGACCTATGAGGTCATTCAGCGCTGAAAGGGAAATTGCTAGTAAAAAGGTTTAAAATGTGTAACAGGAGGAAAACCCCGCAGTTGCACTATGAAACAATTATGAGAGAGGGTGGAAAGTCAGATGGAAGAGAGAGAATATGAACGGAGGTACAGTAAACGGAACCCTTGCCATTTGACACCATGTAAGTGTCTGAGGCTTCAACATGAATCCATGGCGTTCACTCCATTCATTGGAGGTCACCCACCCAAGGCTTGACCAAAACTAATGTTGTGGTTCACTTTTACAACTGTTATATTCTGCCCGTATGATAATAATAAATATCTGGTTTCATATTACAAAGCTAGCAGTGTACATGATGAGTTTGGAAACAAATTAATATTTTTTTTTTTTTAACAGAGATCTTACACTTCACAATTGATCCCAGATACCCTTTCACTGCCGAGAACAACCAGATTCAATGAACAGCAGCACCAATATGCTGTAAATATGCCTCGCTGTCCAAATTCTCAGTTCCAGAAGTCCTTATTCCTCACACCCCTGGACTGTGGAACAGCCTCCCTGCTGAGGGTGTCTTGCAATTGGAACTTCAGAAGTTCATGCGAAGATGCAATGCATTCCTACCATAATACTATTCTCTTTGCATTTTAATACATTTTTATCAAATTATTAATTTCTTTTTTCTTTTTTAATAAGTGAGATCTACTCTTTCTGAATTTCCCTTTACTTCTTCTTACTTCTTCCTAATGAACACCATATTCTTTGGGAGCTTGAATTTCAAGTCAATGACCCCTGTGGGCTTATTTCATATGAATAGCGTTCATCTTCTGAATAATAATAATAATAATAATAATAATAATAATAATAATAATAATAATAATAATAATTGTGTCGTTATCCTAAACAAGGTTTAGCTTTGCCGTAAAGCAATTTGCGCTAAAGTCAAGACCTTCAGCATAAAGATGAAAGAGAGAGAGAGAGAGAGAGAGAGAGAGAGAGAGAGAGAGAGAGAGAGAGAGAGAGAGAGAAAGTCCACCACCACAGGGGCACTGTCAAAGCAATACCGTAGTTATTTCGCGACATAACTCTCCCGGCATGCAATTTTCGAGCCGTAACTCTTAGCCTCCTTGACAGCGCACTCACGATTACACAGTGCAAAACTCGAAGCACGAACGGCGCCGAACGTCGCTGGAGAAAGGAGCCCGTGTAATTGCGCCAAAGACATCGTGACCGGGGTAGCATTATCGAAGCGTCCCAGAGGCGACCAACTACATGTAGCACGTGGGTGAGTGGATTTTCTTTGGAGTATCACTATTTTATAGAGCATATAAATGTGTGTATATATATGTACATATGTATATGTATATATATAACTGAATCACGAAAATATGGAACGTGATAAATATATAAATAAAGGCAATGCCACGAAGGAAAGAGAAACAATGGAGTACTGCAAGGTCTTTCGACTCCTAAGTAAAGGACCACTAGTCGAAAGGCCTTGCAGTGATCCATTGTTTCTCTTTCCTTCGTGGCATTGCCTTTATTTAAATGTGTATGTATATATTATAATTATATATATAATTAATATATATATGTGTATATATATATGTATGTATATATATATATATATATATATATATATATATATATATTAGAGAGAGAGAGAGAGAGAGAGAGAGAGAGAGAGAGAGAGAGAGAGAGAGACCGTCTGCGCAAAACTGTTCAATGACAACTAACAAGGCTTATGAGATGGCTGCTACTTTACTATATTTTTTCGTTGGTCAATGAATCATCCTCCCCTTGCATCGTGCCCCCATTATTCATTAGAAAGCATCCTATCTTTATGAAAATTTTATTCATGAAAAACCCAATTAACAATGAAAAAACCAATTAACAAAAGAAAAGTGACCCTCAACCTCATCAATCTACATAAAAAAATTCACTGCAACTTTTTTCATTTTTTAGGTAAACAGGGAAGTCAGCGTAGCGTTCCCTCGTATATAAAAATGCATTACCTAAAACCGGTGTCAAAATAGCAATGGTCAAATCTATTCCTATTTTTTTTTTCAAGAGACTTATGAAAAAGGAAATATGCACTAAAAATAATCGTATCATTAAAAATGTCAGTGATTCAGACAATCTCATTTACTGTGCAACACGTTACAGACAACATTCACGATCTTAGGGTAGGCACAAACAATTGACAGTAAATATACAATACACATTACGACTATTCATTGACAGCGCACTTGCTTTGCACACATACGAACACAGAGAACTTTTGGAAAAATAATTAATTCCTTGGAAACACTAATGATGGTAACCAAAACATTTCACCTAATAATCTTGAGAAATGATGAGTCCCTGTTCATATTCTGGATAGAGGGATACCCTTGATCTATTTCTGGGCAATAAATGGATCCCCCTTGTATTCCAATCATCAATCAGCAGTGAAAAAATCTATATATAATAAGCATACATATATACATATATATATATATATATATATATATATATATATATATATATATATATATATATATATATATATATATGTGTGTGTGTGTGTGTGTGTGTGTGTGTACATGTGTGTATGCAATATGTATGTATGTATGTAATATGTATATATACATACATATATATATAAAATATATATGTATTTATGTGTGTGTATATATATATATATATATATATATATATATATATATATATATATATATATATATATATATATATATTTACATTTATCTGGAATACTGACCAGTATAATGTACTTTGAACATCCTCTTCATTAAGAAGAGAGGAAAATTTTCCTTGATAAGAACGTTAATTGTAGTAAGAGCAATATATATCACGTTTTCAATTAAATAACAACGTTCAGATCGTAAAGAAAGCTGAATTAATTGATATAAAAACTTTTTAACGGACCCTGCTCCTCTCTCTCTCTCTCTCTCTAAACACACGCACTAGTTCAGACAAATTGTGTCATCTGATAGGAAACGACAAAAACGTCTACAACTAACGTAAATAAATGTTTAGCTTTCATACAGCACGTTATCTCTGAATCTGACCGATAACAATACAAGGAACTTAGTTTTGTCCTTGGCATATATCACGTGACATGAGCTTTACATGGAAATGAAAAATAAAGTGCTTTTTATAATACAGTCAAGATTGTTCCATTTTAAAAAAAATGACCCTGTTATTCTGCAAAGGCACTTCTCAAAATAACGAGAATTAGATCAATCCTAACAGGTATACATGATAACACACGTCAACGTGCAAAAAGAACTAAGCCTAGCGTACATTAACATGACGTAATACACTAGGTCTATGCTACATCCGCCCCTTTCCCAACCATAAACATGTCGGTATCAATTTGTAGTTTAGACGGCACATAAAACTTATGCAATCGTCGGTAAATTCTCACTTTACCTAAAGACACCAACTAAGCATCACTAGAGACAAGTTCAGTAGTCATTTTATCTCAAAGAAACCCCATTCTGGTCCACACGCTACACTGGACTTACGTAATTACGTATATGTATTATAAAATGAAAAGTATTATCGGGACTGAAAAGTATACCATTCTCAAACTAAAACACCAGCTGAAGCAAAAGACCAGGATTTTAACCTTTGTCATTTAAACATTAACAATATGAGAGGTTCGGGTCAAACTTTTTTATGTGCTGAATGCACATAAAAACGTAAGAAAAAAAAATTAACAACTACTTTCTGCACGAACTGTACCACGGTTAATTAAACAAAAGGTGATAAATGTCACCCCCTTACTAACACTTGCGTTATCAACACGTACCAGATTTTATTTACAATATTTACTTTGAGACTTTTGTGCCCATGCTATCAAAAATGGCAATGTATGAGTACTGGGACAGCAAGTCAAAACCTAAAGAATACCAGCATATGAACCATCTTGAAGTTCAAACCTACAGTATCTTCAACATCAAGTCTCAAAACTGACTGTATCTGCACAGACTAAACACAGAAAAAACAAACTACGGATACATAACGCAATTTATATATTGTGAATTTTTATATATAAAAACAAATCTTTTACCGGGTTAAGTGTCAGCTAACCTATCAAAGGACTACAGTATTCTTATGTCAGGTAGATTTCTCATCAATATCCTTCCCACCATAACCTGAGTTTCACCAATATCATATTACTGTATAACAAGTGCACCTGTAAACACCTTCTTAACCTGTTCTTATCAACTATTACATGTTACCTGTCAAACACCTGCCTACATGAAAGAAGGGTTTATTATTTATTTTTAATAGTCAAACCCTTATTTTTCATTGATTCTTAAATAATACCCATCCAAAATTCGTTCAAGGCAAGTTAGCAAGAATTATATAGTCCCCCATAAAGCATGATGCAAAAGAGAATTACAAGAAGCAAGGCTACAGTAATTCTTGCATTTCCAAAACATAACCAAACAATTAATTTCTGCCTTTATCTTTGCTTCATGATCAACCAAATAAAACTCAGCATGTCATTTTTTTAGTTCAGTTGAGTGACCTGGGCAATGCCCAGTGTGGTGCAAACCACTCATTTTGTCTTCAACCAACACATCCAATGTTGGAAGAACTATACTGGAGAACTGAGATTTCTGAGTGATTGAAACAAGTGTGGTTAAGTGCCAACAGCAAAACTATAATACAATACTCTCACCACACAAAATACGCCACTGGATTAATGTTGTACAGTGTAAGAGGTGCAAAAGTTATTAATAGAGATCGATTTACCAAAACAACAATAAAACATCACTTTCAATGGGTGTATCTAACCTTAGCCATAACACAGCGCCCCATCCTAATGTACGGTCCTATGTCCCCCCAACTACTCTTACTTACCTAACTGACCACAAATGAGGGTATCAGGACTATTCCACAAAAAAGACTTTGTATACCTGCCCAAAACCTACATAACCACACCTAAGGTGCCACATAATACTTAGGCACCATCTTTCCTAAACTTCCTTAAATCTGTTCTTTAACTTAAGCATAAGAAATAGAAGGAAAAGGTTCTCCATGCGCAGCCACAACAGGTGGCCAAAGACTAGAATTTCTATGTGGTTTTCTACATGCGACCAAAACAACTGTAATATAACTTCTTGGCTACGGGCCTTACTGTTTGCAACTGCTGAAACAAATTCCACAAAAACTGGTTTTCTTGTAGTACTCAAGAGTAAAGATTTCACTTGTGTGTCAAGCACACTGCCAAAATCAGACCTTGAGAAGAAAAATAGGACTTAAGCATCGCATAGTCTCAAATCTCTTCCAGGTGTCTAAATTGAAGAAAATTAAAACATGAATTCCAATCTCCTGACTAGCAGAAAACAACTCAACATCGCTGAAGCGTAAGACACAAGCTCAACATCGCTGGAGCGTAAGACACAAGCAAAACCGAACATGCGTCAAGAACACATGTAACTGCCTAACATCTGTCCAAGTGGGAATCAAAATGAGACAACAAAAAATTCTGTTTTTATCTTACATTAACCTTCATATTACTATACCTGAACTGAACTTTTCCCTGACCTGAACCCTCAAACCTAGCCTGACCTAGTGTGCCACAATATTGAGTAACATACACAGAAGAACCCTAACATAACCTTCCCTAACCAAGAGCACTGGGTCCTGCCTAGTCAGGATGGGGGTTTGGTTTTTGACCCTTCCTGGCCTCCCAAACCTAACCAAAACTGAATGCCTTATGTCACTGTCAAATAAAGGGTTGAATCATAATCTACCTAGTGTATTGCTTCTCTTAAATTTCCAATAGCACTGCTACTTTACATTTTCAGAAACATACTTACAGGACTCAAACTATCAGATATAAATTTCACAAAGTATTTTGTTTTATAATAAAAGTGATGGTTTTGTGCAGACTAGCAGTTACATGTTGAGTATTAACTTGAATATCAGCATTGTAATCTGAAAATGCATAAACAGAAGAAAAATAAAAAACCTTTAGTCAGAAATAGGCTACATTACATAAAATTCAAGTCACTGCCTAAACTCCATGAAAAAACAATATAGCAAAGAAACCCTAAATGCACTACAGGTTAACCAGCTATGACTTCATATAGGATACCTAAGAAATTGCAGAAATGATCGAAAACAATATAAAGGGTATTAACAAAATGTCTAAAGCATGGCTACCTAATCTAACCTTTCCTAGAGTGCCATGCCCTGACCTAACCAGAACTTGCCTTCCTAACCTAACTTGGGTGCTGTGTCGTGACCTTGCTGGAGGAGGGGGGAGGGGGTTTCCTCCCTTGGACTCCCTGCATGTAACAATTGACATGAAGCACTTGAAGTGGCCTAGGCTACCCCTCTGTGGTAGTACCCCTACCACTGTCTCCCTACTCTGCATAATACCTGCCACTGTACCCAAAGGGGTGTTTGTGGAGTGAATTAGCCTGTTAGGAACCTAAGACCTAGCCTTCACTGGACTATGCTAGGCTACTATTTAATACCACTGGCTGGCCTCCCCCAGGGGAATCTCGTCCAACCGTTGGTCAATTTCATGGCATGAAGGAGGCCCTTAACCGTTAACAGCCTACCACAGGCTCATGGCAATAGTGAATTAGGCTACGCTGGGGTCAAGTTATGGGACGACCAACCGAAGGCCATAGCCTAACACTGTACAACAAGTCAATTGAGCTGTGATGCTTCACTGTAACGGTGCCCTGGTACGTTACTCCAACTACATGGCCGAATTTATGCCAAAATTTGAAATTCGTGACATAAAAACGGCTTTGCGAGGCTTATTGCCTCCCCACCAGGCATCAGCTCCCGAGTCTTTGAAGTAACAAGTGTCCGAAAAATCTCATCTTCTACCGTTTTATTTAAATGTTACGCATTCAGAACGCCATTATATAACATAAATCGCTCATAAATTTACCTTCTCGGCACGTAGGTGTTGGTAATCCACTCGGAAGAATACTGTCCTTGAAGCTTTTATTTAACGTACCCTTTAACGTATCCCTAATCTACACAAGATCAGATTTACCTTCAATCAACGGTCGACACAACAACAAAGTTCCAATAATATACCCATTATTTTCGATTCGTTGTGATTTACGATATAAGTAACAGACAAACGTCATCAAAATAAAAATCCAAAATTAATCTATACTAATTTTGACCTAACGAGAAGGGATGCAGAGATGACAAGCTGAGAGATCAACTTTTAAAAGATTATACTGAACGATGATTTATGGAACAATGAAAACAATCGCCTCCGGGTACTAACTTCCTTCTCTCTCTCTCTCTCTCTCTCTCTCTCTCTCTCTCTCTCTCTCTCTCTCTCTCTCTATATATATATATATATATATATATATATATATATATATATATATATATATATATATATATATATATATATGTATATATTATAAATGTGTATGTGTAAAACAGAAAGGTGATAGAGAACATTAACGTAACAGCCACTGCCTTATTCATACTTTAACTGCTGAATCGTGAATGAACCGCTGGTGCAGCAAACTTCCACAGCCTTGGCGCTCGACACTTTCGTAGCGCCCACCAGCATTACCTTGCACGCACTCTCACGCTTTCTCGATATCAAGTCCTTTCAGCACTTTACAGGGTCTCTTCTCTGCATACTGTTCCTACTTACACTTGTGAATCACAAATGCTTTTCACCAACCAATTGTTCTTTATTCTTTCCACATGAACAAACTACCTCAAAACACAATGATTCATCCCTCTGCTTATGTTAACATTTTCATCTCTTCTACAGATCAAATGGAATTTAGGTCAAAGGCCCAGCGCTGGGACCTATGAGGTCATTCAATACTGAAATGTGAAATTGACAGTAAGAAAGTTTGAAAGGTGTAACTGGAGGAAAAACTTGCAGTTGTTAGGAGAGCTGGAAAGTAAGATGGAAGAAAGAGAATATGAATGGAGGTACAGTAAAAGGAATGACAGGGGTTGCAGCTAGGGGCTGAATGGACACTGCACAGAACTTAGGTAATGCCTACAGTGCACTGCATGAGGTGCACTGATGGCACTACCCCCTACGGAAACTTCTACATATCTTCACACTTCTCACCCTTTCATTTCATTTGTTGACACATAGGCTATGGTACAATGCAAACAGTTCATCTCAAGGGCCTTAAACTTTTCCATTTATTAGTAGTTCATATCCTATAACAGAGTTGACTCGACAATCCCATTATACATTCTACATCAGCTCCCACAGACCTTCTGCATTTCCTCCCAATCCTTTGTACATGCTCCAATAATTCTCACTCACATGTTGTCTCATTTTACATCATTTGTTATATTTGCTTCCAAAAAACTGTACAGTACAAATCAACCACTTTCTTTTTCTCAGATCCAGATGACCAGTCACTACTCCATTCTGGTTTTTATTTACCTTTATTGCCTACCTTTACTATTGCTTACATTTTCTCTTACCGTTCATCTGTATTAGATGTTTTTTAATTTTCATAAATATCTGTAGTTTCTCTTTACTATCCCACATCAGTACTGCACCACCTGCAAACCTTGGTCATTCCACACTCCTGCTTCTTACACTCCTTTCATTACATACTAAACAGCCATATAGATACAAAATCCACCTTGTACACTCCTGCATACTAAACCAGTCATTCTCCCAACTATATACAGTATTCTAATACATTCATTGCTTCCATCATTGTAACTAAATCTCTCTCAACAACTTATCATTTATACCATACACTCTCAATACTCTCCACATTGTCTCTTTAACAATGATGAATAAATAAAACTAAATAAATAACAACACTACCTCTGCATGTAGTCTTTTCTAAAATGAGAATATGTTACATTTAAGGAAATTCCCACAGTGACTTGAGTAGAATCTTTTTAGTTCAGTTTCTCTCCACTGGATCTAGCTTGGCTGCTAAAGGTAAATATATTCCTGTGGTTTGTGTGATTTCTTCTTTTGAATATCTTAAAGTTTTTCTGAACTGACCTACTAATCTACTCTTTTTCTAGAGAATACAAATTAAGGTGTTCTAGTCTCCTTTGATATCCAGGGTGTTAAAGTGATGGTATGACTTTGGTCGTTCTTGCCTCTTCTGCTTATCATCTGTGTCCTTCCTCCAGGATGGATATCAGAATTGAACAGCATACTCTAATTGGAGTCTGACTTTATGTTTAAGCTTAGTACCATCTTACTGTTCTCAATAATAAATTAACATTAAATGCATTACAAAATTTTATAGGTCCTCCTTTTCAACTTCTTTTGCATTATTTAGAAGGTTGCAAGTCAGTAGGGATGATGACTCCTAGACCTTTCTCTTGATACCAACCCTCTATTTCCCTTCCCAAGTAGCTTATATTCAAGTTTTTTGTTTTTAAACCAATTTGCATGACTTTGCATTTGTCTACTTTGAATGGCATCTGCCATTTTACTGACCATTTGCCCTTTTTCTCCAGGCTGGTCCTCTTGCTAATGCTCTGTTGTTATATCTATCAGTCCCAATAACCAATTTTGTCAGCAGTTACCTTGTTAGTCCAGTATAACTCTAGGTCATGGATCATTGTTATCAATATTATTACAAGCCAAACTGCATCCTCAGTTGAAAAAGCAGAATGCTACAAACCTAAGGGTCACATAAGGTTAATATCCTAATACACAAAAGGAAATTAAGAAGCAAAATAACAAATATGAAAGAGAAGTATCAGAGAAAAATAAATAATGTTACAAGTTAAAAAAAGACATAAGATGAATAGCATAAAATCGATGAAGCGAGACCCATGTCAGTCTAGTCAACAAAAAAGAAATTTGCACCAAGTTGGAACTTGTGGAAAATTCAACTACATACCAATTTGGTCACAAGAATTAAACATACTGAAAACTTAGTAGTACAGGACCTCACTGAAGACAGGGCAAGTCTGTTAGAATTAACTGTATATCTAGTATTATGTCATGGTTGGTATAATCTTGGAAGATTTGATAATGAAGAACAAGGACAAAGCAACAAACTGAGAGCCACACTACTAAACATTTTGCTGAGAGAAGTTGTATGATAACAACCTGTTTTCTGTTATATAGGAGCACCTCACTATGGAGGGAGAGATAAAGATAAAAATGCAAGCATTTTAAGGTCATGAACTTACAGAGTTAGCTTTCACAGAATATAGTGCCCACTAGTAGAGAGAAGAATAATACAAATTTTATCCATGACTAACAATAAAAAGTAACAGTCAACTACTGTTATCGAACAGCTATACATACAAGCTCATAGGTACAGTGGTAATAACAAATTATTTTAACTGCTAAATACAATGCAATATATAGCCACATATTTATTTTTTGTGTGTAAGGCAGTCTGTGATTAATGAACTCTTTGCTCTAATCATCACAAAAATTTAGAAGCAAATGTACTTGATGTACTATCAATGCAATGCATTTTTAAAACATTGCTGTAAAAAATAAGCCAATACATGATCAAACAAACAAGCCTGAAGAAATGAGGATGTTTTTCTTTCTAAATATACTTAATCAAATGACAATGACATGAATGAATGAATAATTAAACTTAAGAATATAATGGCAAGCACTAAGGCACTTTCAGTCTTTCAGTACTTAAGGCAATGAAAAGAAGGTGGGATAAGAGAGATCCAGATGTAGAGATCCACAAAATGAAAGAGGGGAAGTACAAAAATTCAAAGGTGAAACTGGGAGAAAGCCCCACTGTTGCCTGAAGAGGCAATAGTCAGTGGTGTTTGACAACAAGGTGGAAGGAGGTGGGAATGGAGGGAAAGTAAAACTGGCGAAGATATCTTTTCCTTTGTTCAAACTCAACAACTTCACAGGTTTATACACTGTACTGTATATCACTTGTGACCAATCTGCTCATCTGATCCACAGGGAGTCTGACCTTTAGACATGTGGTAAAATCTGATGAGTAACAGAGACCCTAGATCAATGACAGCACCTGAAAATTCAAGACATTTTGCATCCAACAGTCATTCCAGATAATTTCTAGTCAAAACTGTCAGGCACTGTGTACCTATCATTTGAATTAAATTAAAAATCATGTCAAATAAGGCTACCAGAAGCAGAACACATGGGAAAGGTCATCAGCAAAGAATTAAGAGTATCATCACTCTTAATCATATCAAATTTACCAAGTAATTTTTTTATATTTAATGAAACAAAAAAGCTGATGACAGCTCTAAGTCCTGGGGACTGCCTCCAGCAAAGAATCTCACTAAAGGACATGAAACAGCACAGTACTAGAGCAAAATGCTTGAGGATGCAGCCCTGGGTTTCACATTAAGAATTAGATGGCACGATCAAATGGAGAAGCCTACTGTATTCATTTCCTGACTAGGCTTCAAGACAACACCAATATAGTGCATGTATAGCCAGATTGCCATCTTGCAAAAGTGTACAAATACATTCATCAGAACATAGTCACAGCTGTTTTGGATCACTGGGCATCTATTTCTGTTGTCTTGGAAACAATCTTTGAGGTTTTGGTAACTGCAACCTGCACTATTACTTGAAAATAAAATGAATATGAAATATTAAAAGCTTTCATACAACCCACCAATTCTTTTGCTTTATATATACTGTATGCTGTGCATCATTAATTTTAACTATATAACTGTAATAGGAGAATGAAAGATTAAATTTATTAAAAATTTATTTAAAAGTTAAAGCTTATACAAATACAGCACAGTACCTTTGTAAGATTAAAAAAATAACAAAATACATTACCTATCTTTAAATAAAGCTATGTACATAAACAATAGGCTTAAATAATATCACTCCTGCAATCTTCTGTGAAAAAGATGCAGAGCTTCATGTTGTTTAGGTCCCAACCAGATGTGAGGTCGAGCGGTCTTTATATGTTCAACAGCAGTTTCTGGGGTCCACAGATTCTTCTGCAAAAGTGAAATAAACATGATCCATATGATTTACATTATATCTTGCAACTGGCACATAAACAAAACTGCTCAATACTATTATACACCCAAAACAAATATCACACCAACTGTAATTCCTTCAGGTGGAATTTCTAATAATCAAACAGTGATTTGTTATAACACCCTGAACAATTTCCATTACAAACCAAATAAACAGCTACAGTTATTAAAATGATAATTCAAAACACATACAAGAAAAAAGTTGCCATTATGCAGAAAATTTTGCTCAATGCAAATATTATTAGTCATACACCAGTGGAGGAATAACATCTAAGCAATAAAATGCAACCCACAAAAAAGGGAGTAATTACAGCTCACCAGATAAGGGTTGATATCTGATTTAAAAAATATAAACACTTCCTATTTTAATAGCATTCACTTTGTCACCAAAGGAAACTGAGAAGAAAGAATCCCATAAAACTCAAGGAAATTAATTAAGACCTCACTTCCTTGAATCCTGACAAATGTGTCCTTTAGAAAAGAAATACTGACAGACTCCAGGAAACATATTGACATGAAAATGACAGATCTCAAAAGTGAAAGGAATGAAAGGACTTCCCACCCTGTGACAGCAACTCTAACAAGATCAGCATGTTAGAAATCTAATCTCTTAACAATCAACATTTACATATCCAAAATTTTGAGAGATGTGTCATAACCTTAACTTGTCAATCAGTGTCAAGATCTTTTGGTATCAATGGTTTACATTTAGACAACTGGGTTAATAGTGTGGAAAGTGAATAGAGAAGTAAATCTTCTGTTATTCCTTAGATTCATGCTTGAAAAAAAGATTCTTTGAGTATGGTAATGACAGATATTTCTGCATAAACAACTACACAAAGTGATTAACAAATGCCTAATGAACAAACATCAGTCTCAGTAGGTGATATTGCATATGGTGTGCTCTGCAGAACCCTGTAGACACTATAACAGGTTTTTCATAATGGTACTTGGGCCTCTATGTGCATCACTTTCTTCCAATTAGCTTTCACCTGTTCCCTTTGGTCTCTTCTTAGCTAACCACCTTGTTTGACTACATCTTTCTCCAATATTCACTTGGTGAATAAATCCTACCAAGAACACATTCTTGTCTCTGAATTTTTGTGGTACTTGCCAGAAGATTTTGTTCTTAAATATACAGTACCTGTATAAGTGAAACCTTAAGCAAAGTACACTCAGAAGTTGGACTGATAGGTGGGCAGAGACCAATGGGAATGGATGAAAAGCAAACAATCTGTCTTGCTGGTTGCATGCAGTAGTAACCCCTTATGGTGATAAAAAAAAAACTAGTACAGTACTGTTATGTAATTTGAATGGTCTCTTAAGAGGGAAAAAAAATAAAAAAATGAAGCAAAAGTTTTGATCTCAGTTGGTATAGAAGAGTGTATGGCTTCCAGAAGTCTAATATTACATATGGCTCTAATGCTTCATGGAGAGCTGGCTGTTAACAAAAAATATTTGTTTATTGTTGAGAATACTACTAGCCAGTCTTGATACTTTTTTTTTAAGTTCTGAGCTAACCTTATGATCAGTTAAAAGAATCACTTAATATTTAGTCAACCAACAATTCTTGTTTCATGGCAACACCATGGCCTGTATATATAAAATATACAAGGAAATGGAATTCATTCAAAGAAACAGAAGTGGATACAGTAGTGTCCTGTATATAAATATACCCTCTAGCTTTTAACTATAATTAAACATGAACAAAATACTTTAATTGTCCATCACAAAATTATACAATGGTATACCAGGTGAGCGATGTATCAGGTGATTTCCATGGCAAGCTAGATGAACAAATTTTAATTGCGAGAGAGACAATACCACTACTGTACACTACAATATCAATACATGTAGCACTTTTTAGGATGTCATAGGAAGGGGGTGTAATGTTGCTCCTTTCAATGAAAGCTTAAAGTTGGTTAAGTGGTACCCTCTGCACTGCACAAGGGTACTGTATAGGGAAAATTAGAAGTTTCTCTTAGAAAGCGAGAAACATTTCTGTGAAACTGGTAATTTCACATATTACTGTACTCCGTCTCACCCAATGAATACCATCTGTACACACAATTGAAAACAAGCAAGCAGCCCATCAGGACTGAGAAGTATTTGGCACACAGCACAGTTCTGTGAAGGAACATCATGAGAAAGTGCACCGTGACAACAGCTGACTGCAGGCCATTCAACTCTGCTTGCTAGCAAATATGCTATCAGCTGCTTGGTGATCAGCAAAGATGTGATAAGCTGTTTTCTAGTGTGGCCTGGTATAATATGGGCTGTAACTATTTTGGTAATGAAAAGGTGTAACTGATTTGCTAATGAAAAACAATCTGTCATACTCAGATGCATGGGACTTCACTTAAAAATACTTCTTAAATTGGTTTCTCTTTCATTAAACCTTTCAAAAATAGGTTTAAAATTACACTAATATGACATGCTAATTAAATTAAAGTAAGCTTTGATGACATCTGGATAATGCTGTAGAGATTTTCAAAATAGCAAACGTCCCTCAAATTGTTTTGCAATAAGTTAAATTTCCAAACCCTTTCTTTGCAGATTTTCGAACTAAATTGATGTTAAATTTTTATTACATGAAATAGAGCAATATATATTACACTCCTTTTTCTTTCTGTAGTGAAATCCAAGGGAGACAAGGTAACTAAAACAAAGCCAAGCTCCTAAAAATCTATTACTGTGAATATGAAAGCAAAACATTTTAAATAATTACTTATGAAGCTGACTTCAAAACAGTTATGGGATCTTTTAGGAAACAAAATGTTAAAAGTTATTTTTCATCACTGTGGCTTTGTTTTCCTATACACCCAATGACATGAAACTAACAAATGGCATTAATATGCACCCAAAAACTTAAAACAAAAGACCAAGAAAGAAATGTCTCTGGACGATTATATATTTCAGGTATAAAAATCCTAAAAATGCTAAAATACTAAGTACCCTCATACACAGTGCTTATTCTTAAAATAATGCACATCCACAAAATAATAAAAAGAAAACCTTTACTTACAGCCATCAAATAACACGCAACCAGAGTGGCACTCCTAGTTCTCCCAGCCTTGCAGTGAACATACACATGACCATTTTCCTTCTCATCAAAATCTTTAATAAAGTCAACTCCCTGCTGTAGCTTCTCTAGGCTAGGAGCCTCAAATATATCTGTAGTACTCAGCTGAAGAAAGCTGACACCTACAGCTGCCCACTCCTGCAAAGCCAAAGGGATAACATTTATCACATAGTATTAAATATTCCTGGTAATACAAGCAAACTTGGCAACACATCCTATTGTATCTTGGTGGTACCTTCCTTAAGTTTCTCTCTTTTATCCTGTTCTTAAGTTACCTATAGATAATTATTGTATTTGATGCTGTCTGATAAACTTTTTCTCTTCACAATATGGCTATAATAGCTACCCTGTATCCTGCATGAAAAGGTATGTTCTCCAAAAGGTTGACAAAAGCAAACTACAGTGTATAATGTCATGAAGCTAGATTACTGGGAGGGGAAAGCTCTACAAATTTAGATTATTGGGAGTGGAAAGCTCTACAAATTCCAAGTCTCAAGTTCATGGAGCTACTCCCACACAACCTGGTTTAAAGTAGTCCCAGTTAAAGTAGAATAACAACCGTAGGCTTGGCTAGCCTAAGTTTATATAAAATGTTTGCACACTGATTGTGCATTGCTGAGAAGGTAAAAAATGACCAAATCTATCAAAAATACCAAATATATGTATCAAAGATTTTACTTTTTTCCCCCAAACATACCATAACTCGTCTTTCCTAGCCAGTCTATTGTGGCATACAGTTGAAATTTACTCCTCCACTTACAGCAGGATTTGATTCTGTTAAAATGCTTGTAACACGAAATCAAGGTAAATAAACATAGTGTTAGTGAGGTGCATTACCCTTACAATGTAACCTTTCCATTTACCATTTTTGGCTTAGTTTTAGGGTTTAAAGTTTTAAAAGACTGAGTATAATATTAACAAGCTACTGTACTTAACTTTTGGCAAAGACATTCATATGAACTTAAATGAAAAAGAAACATAAATAACTCCACTGTCACCACTTTTCCCTACCTGTTCCCCACACAACTATAAGCATTTGGCAAGTTTCCTTCCCCAAGTACAGATAATACTTCCTTCCCGTAAGTAAAGATAACACAACGCACCCACTAATCAACAAACCCCAACAAAACCTCCACTACCATTATCTTGTTACCTAGGCTTACCAAAACCCTACACAACAACGAACATTTCACAAGTTATCCCACCTGATAATAATGTCAGTTTATTTTATTGTTTTATGAACAATCTGAGTGAAACCAAGCTAAAACTAGTGTTGAAAAGAAAAGTATCAATTCTCAAAGAAATCTTCACTCCCAAAATATAGCCCTGTCAAACAGTTTTTATTTTATTTGCAAATGTACACACAATTGCTATCAATGCCAGTTTCATACAGCAGTACAATTCTCCACTATGAGAGCAATGCTTTTTTTCAGGACTTTCATGAAAAATGCATTATCAAGCTATTGTGCTGCTAATCAATTGAAATATCTCCAGATAAAAAGAAAATTAGAATCACACATGGTATATTTCAACCAAAAACTTCTCCGCAAAATTAATAATTCCCTTAAATATTTAAACACTTCTCCACAAAATTACTCATTTAGTTAAACAAAGGGATTTTTTCTAAAATACAGTAGTTAATCAGCGAACTTGTCTTACATGGTACTATTAATGCTTGCCCTTCTTATGAAAGAAACACAGAAATCTAGCTTTAAAAAATAAAGGATAAACAATGCCTAAGATATGCCTGCTGAAAATACAGTATAGTGTATTTCAAGATCTGCCACAAAGCTTTCCACTTATTCAACTCTCAACAACAAAGCCAATTCTAGCACATGTAATGTTAAGAGGAACTTCAGCCAAGTCTCATTGGCAAAACAATGTTATTTTTAAATGAACACAAGAGAATTCAATAAATAACATTTAAAACACTGAATTAGGGCTAACTTACCTCTTCCATGTTTGAAAGAAACTTTAGCTCATAGTCTTCATTCATAGAAATAACACCTCGAACACCTTCTTTCTCAACTAACTGAAAAAAGAAGTAAGATTCCAACAATAAATCCTTCTCCCTAATAAATAATGAGCAAAGGTGTTTTATAATATTCAGCACATACACTATTCACAGCAGAAGGCAAAACTTGCATATCAGGATGTAGTAATGCAAAACTCCCACAGACTTACCTGTTTTGTCATATTTCTGAAGGGAAGAGCTCCCAAGATCACACGATTGTCTATGTGATCAAACCACCTTCGGGCAGAAAATTTTTCCATGAAGACATTGAAGACAAGAGTTGGAACAAACGTGACTCTGGCGAAGATCTTGCCCATGCTACCTCTATCCATGCTATAATGAATAAGACAGCTATTAGCTTACCATGTGAAGTACTGTGCAAAACAAAAATACCATGATACATGACAATAGACTTGGAGACTCATACCAAACCCACTATTGTATGAGACTTGTCTGAATACTAACGGGAAAAACACAATGTCAGTGATAACTATCTTAGATAAATATAAGCTGATAACTCACCTCAGCATTGCTATTATCGTTACTAAAGATTCTTATTATTGTTAAAATAATGATAATTATTCTAGCAAAGTTGAAGTGTTAATGTTAGTCATTAATACAGCAACTTTGCAAGAATTATCATTATTATCTTTTATATGTCAGCTTTTCCCTTTATGGGGATGGCAATGAATTGACTTCTCTCAACATGCTTCTGTCTTGAGCACTTTCTGCCTGAATTCCTATCTGGTCTAGGTCTTTGTATCTGTCCTTTTTCAAGTTTTCCTATAGTCCAGTACGTCTTCATTCTCATACTTCCACATATACTGTTTTCCAGACTGGCTATTCTTCATCTAGCATTTAACAGTCACACCTTTTTAAAATTCTCTATTTACTTTATCAATGGCCATGTTTCTGCAGCAAAGATTTAATCGCTTAGGCATCTTAACATTCTTTTCTTGTTAACTAATGAGACATTTCATATACCAGTATTATACTGATAAAAATTTTTAATCAATTTGTATTTTTCATAACTAACAAACCTAAGGTCTTAATGTAAGGGGATTTTCTTAAACGTCTAGCTGGAGTCCAGTTACTAATAGCACAAAGTTTTGGTGGCAACGGGAGATAGCCAATGGAGGAAGAGGTGGCAGAGCCCAGCCTGGTTTCCTTTAAGCTGTTAATTTTTTTTGTTTTGCTCTTTCAATGCATGTTTTGCAGTCCAAGTATCATCCCTAGGTAACAGAAAATGTTCTTGTTCTTCTAAGACCTAGTCCTCTACCAAAAAGATTTTCCACTTCTCTTCCCATTTGCTTTTCTTGTATCTTTGGCAGCAACAAACTTATATCAAGTGCTGTATTTGTTTCACAACAAACCCATTTCTCATAATTTGGCCCATTTATTAATCAAAGATATGCCCTGAACATCACAGTTTCCTCAAAAGAAGCACTTGTTAACAAGGTCCAGTAGTTAAAAGGATCTCTGTACATGCACAATACAGCTTAGGGTAGGAGGCATCCAACTGGCTCACATTTATATATGTGAGAATCTATTCATTTCTTAGCACCCCTGCGACATTTGTTGACTTTACCCTCTCCTTTAGTGTGGTGAGCTGCTTTTGTTCTTTTTTGTCATAACCTTGGGATTTTTCTCTGTTTGTCCCAGGTATACAGTTCTGCCTGTATTAATAGTCACCATTTTATGTCCGTAAATTACAGTGCTCTGTAAGAGGTTGTTAAGGTATTACAATTTTCCTTTTCCTGTCAGCTTTATTTTCCATCTACTGGGGCAATTTTATGAATTTCTGAGTGTTTATTACTGTTACAAGTTTTGGGTACCCAGTATTTTTAGTTCCTCAGCCAGCGACTTACAGTCATTACACTAATCAGTAGGTTTCTTGTTTGCTTGTTTCTGTTTGTTTTCAGCTACAATGACTTTTTCTTAGTTTAGCTTAGCTCAAGAAGTTCTGCAGAGTTCTTCCGCGTTTTAATGTCAACATGCTTTTGTACTTTAAGTATTAGTTCTGTAACCTTTGAGTTATTTGGCAATTACTATCTGCAGGCGTTATTTTCAAAGTGCCTGACACTAGCATTTTCCAAGCATGCTCAAGCAATAATTTTCTGTAATGTCTGCGTGGTAGTGAATCCCTTTTTCCTTTGCACATCATTCTTGTCATCCTCTTTTTCCCACTTTCATGGTCCTATCTTTTCATTTCAGGTTTTCATATACAGTATTCTGGTCAACTAATCATTGACCAAATCTCCAGCAGCTTTTAGCAAAATGTTTCTATTATTATTATTATTATTCAGAAGATGAAACCTATTCATTTGGAACAGGCCCACAGGGGCCATTGACTTGAAATTCAAGCTTCCAAAGAATATGGTGTTCATTAGGAAGTAAGAGAAGGTAAAGGGAAATGCAGAAAGAAGAGCCGCACTTAATAAAAAAATTAATAAATTAATAGATAAAGAACGCATTAAAATGCAAGGGGAATAGTATTAGGGTAGTAATGCATTGCATCTTCGCTTGACTTCTGAAGTTCCAATTGCAAGACATCCTCAGGAGACTGTTCCACAGTCCAACCATGTGAAGAATAAAGGACCTCTGGAACTGACAAGTTTGACAGCGAGGCACATTTACTGCATATTGGTACTGCTTTTCAGCAAACCTGGTTGCTCTTGGCAGGAAAAGGGGATCAGGGATCCCTAAAGATGCTATATTCTTTATTGGTCCCCTTAACATGCTAACATTGTCCAACTGGCATCCATTCTCTTCAATCAAGAGAATTTTTCATATTTTCTTCATTCAAAAGACTTTTCATCCTGGTTGGTCAGGGCAAATCAAGGGTCCCTACTAGGTCTGTATTCCAAGCAACACCTTACCTCACTTAAGGGCCAGCCGTAAGAGAGTTCAATATTTTTACTATCTGGTTACAATAATAATAATAATAATAATAATAACAATAATAATACAGTAATAATAATAATAGTTGGTTCGTCCGTTAGCGGACTAACCGACCAACCAACTGTAAACCACCCACCTAATATATACAGTACCGTGTACCTGTGTAACATGCATGTCAATAATAATAATAATAATAATAATAATAATAATAATAAGCCAACTGTGGGTAAGGCCTGTGTTGTCCTATGGCCCACTTAATCTAAACCACACATAAATCACAAAAGATTTTATGTATACAGTAATGCCTTAAGAATTCTTGTACAGGTATCTTGCTCTCAACTGTTAATTCCTCCAATTCTGTCTTTCATGTCCTTTGCTCTCTTCAAATCTTTTCTACCTTTCCTCTCCTCTTTCCCTTTGCTGTATTGAGGAGCTGACTCCATTTCTCCAAACTCTTACTTCCTGCTCTTACCACCCACCTTTTAGGCTCCCTCCTCTTCCCCCTTTATAAACTTTCTTTTCCCAAACTGTCCTCTGTGAGAACTTGAAGGCTTCTTTCTTCCCCAACACTGTCTCTCTTTTTTGTATCCCTTACTTGATGTCAAACCATATTCTACTTCTGCTGCCTTCTGTACACATTTTAGTGTTTCCATCAACTACTTTATTATGCCATACACAAGGATAAGTTCTTCATACACCGTTTTTACATCGTCTCAGTTTCCATACATGTAAAAAGGAACTACTAAGTCAAATTTTAGAATTCAAAATAACAGAACAGATTATGTTACCCAATACAAAAACTCAATACAGCATAAGAAGAAAAACTCTTATGTTCAAGGTAAAAATTAAAATGTATAAACAATAAATCTGGAAGGGAACATCAAGGCTACTTATGCTGAAAATATAAGAAGCACAATCTAATAATGGCACAAGTCAGGTACATTAAGCCATGCTTTATCATAAAAAACACATCTACTGTCTAAAAGGTAAATTATCTAGCTTTTGTCTTTAACCCTTGCAGCTCATACAGAAAACAGAATTCAACTACCAATATGTAACAAAATTTTGACAACCATCTATCAAGGAAAAAAAAAAACATTAAAAAATCTATCAGAAAGAATGCATTTCTTCAAATTATTAATCTAAATCTAAGTAGCTCAAAGAAATTTTACAGAACAAAATCACAATTTTTATAATCTGTACTGTAATGCCATTCACCTGACTTGCTAACTTATACAGAATAGAATACTCTGGTGCTGTACTTAAATTTAAACAAAACAGACCTAAGAAAAGACAAGATTAAAGTTACATGTGGGTTAAATAACTCATATCCACAAAACACCTGTATTCCATAAGAATGATTTCAGGTCTTTACCAGCATTATACCTAACTAAGCAACTGGAAGGAGGTCAACATGTCAGAAATGTCATGATGGGTCCTCAAATGCTACAAGCAACTGTACACTAATACTGGAAGCAGGTTACTGGCCCTACATAGAAAACCAAAATACAGAACAGTAGCTGTCTTCAGCACATTTCATCTTTAGAGCTAGTATAGCGATTGCAAAATCGCATTTTTTAAGGTAAAATGCATTTTTCCTAACATACAAACCCAAGGTCCTTTATATATGGGGATACTTTCGGCGTAGCTGAACTAGGCCACAAAAGACTTACAAGGCATTAGTTGATATCACTACCAGCTGGCCATGTGGTTGGCAACTGTGGGTAGTCCACGGTGCTAACCGCCCAGATTCACGCATCACTTCTCTTTCTGGCCTTGTGCGAAACGGATGTGTTTTCTGCGCGCTCTGTTCATCCCTGGCTTTGAAAGCTACAACCTCACGGTGTGTTTGTTCCTGTTTTGTGTTTGTGACTTGTGACCTTGTGTATTTGTGCATGTTTGTGAGATGGCTAACCCTTCACAAACCCATGATTTAGACAAGCCTTGGTGCCAGATTTGTCCTGGTAAGGACAAAAAATGTGGCACCTTCCGCTGTTCCACAGATTCAGATCCCCACTCCCTTTGCCTAAAGTGCCGTAAGGGGAGCAAGGATCCCCCTGATTGTTCTGTGGATGTACTATGTGATGAGTGTAGGCTCTGGTCCCCCAAGCAGTGGGATAGGTACTTGCATAGACCCAGATATAGAAGGAAGGAGTCCAAGGCGTCGGAGGGGCTCCCTTCGGCCCCTTCGACCCCCATCGTGGTCACTCCTTCTCCATCTTATCTGAGTCCCAGTGGCCTCCCCTTACTGCCCCTGACGCAACCTGTCTCTCTATCCCCTGTGTCCGCATCTGCAGCCCCAGAGGAGACGAGATCGGCTGACCTAGCCTGCACACCCCCCAGTTCCCCCCCTCACCCAGAATCTTTCATCTCCGGGTTAGGGGGGACCTTACTTGCCTTTGTTTCCTTCCGCAGGTTTGGGACTTTACCGGGCTTGAGTTGGGCATGGGAGTCACTCGGGATGGTTGGCAATCCAGTAATTAAACCAGCAGCAAAGGCTTTACTTATAATACAACAACTCATTCCAGCATGAATACTTATGGAGAGCATATGAGGTAAGTTGCCTCAACAGGATAAAATGGCTGTTCCTGGGACTCTTCCAAAACAACCACCACGCTGATACCTTTGGCATTCATGCTTAAGCAAGAGAGGTTGTTGTGGGCTAATCAGTCCCAATCTAGGTGGAATCACCACCTTCAGCATTAAAACTAGATGGCTGAAGAGTGGGAAAGATTAGGAATCCTCCTCTGTCCACCTAGCACATCCATGAATGTGCTTTTGCCATAATTCATTCCTTGAGTTTAGTAAAAAGAAAAGGCTACCTGACATTTTATACTTGATATATATATCAAAGGACTGAAATATTTCTGAGTCTTTGGAAATAAGAATTATTTTGAATGTTATGTAAACATTAAGTACTGAGAGGACCTACTGACCTCTAACTCTCAAGCTATCACTTCCTCTCCTTTGTAGTTAGTTAGTTATAAATGATTTGTTTAACCAGGCCTCTGAACTGTAACAACTTACTCTTATTCCTTCAAAGTTTAGTCAAATTCAGCCCAAAATCATCAAACTGGTATTGGGGACAAGTCTAGAAGAGAAACATATCTAAAAGAGAAACATACACTAAGTTCTGGAATTGGGTAGCAAGGTGGCCAGCTCCTTTTCTTCCCATCACTGACCCCAGTGCCCACCACCCCTCAAAAGCCTGAACCCAATTTTTGGCATAATTCCTGTAGATGTGAGTGCAGTTGATCTAAATCTAAGATGCTTTGAAGTAAATGAAGTACAACAGACCAAGCATGCTCATTACAAGTGAGCAAAACCAGGACAACTGGGTAACTGTGTTGATACCAAAGAGGCCTTACAGTTAGAGAAGCCAGAGTTAAAGGCAAAATGCTAATTTCAAACACAGTGACCTTAGTAACTACATAAACCTCCTAAAAGATGACTTGTAAATTGTTAAGATTTTTCCTCTTGACTGTAACAAATGGTGTCCTTTGTTAATTCTCATATTGGAAACTTTCAAAGATAAAAAGGAAAAAACTGCTGGGACTACATAATTTTTTTCCTTTCAGATGCACACTAAGCATTCTCACCAGACAAAGAAGGGCATCCTCTCCAAAAATAAAATGAGTCCCAAAACTTGAATACATATGATACATTATTAGGTACTCTACTCTCAAACTGTTTGCCTACCATGAACCTGGTTCTCCGGCACACACTCAGACTCGAGCATGGTTTACTTCTCATAAGAGCTAATTGCAACTTATTTACTTGTCTTCCCAATGCAAACATCTACAAGAAAATAGAGTAGTCTTAAAAGTCGGGATGCTTGAACGAAGTGGTTCACTGGGTTATCAAAAATAACTCATTCAATTTAGGTATCAATTAAAAGGTTTATCTACCAGACTTAATAATTAAAGTCTTTCTTAGTTCATGAAACTTGGTCAAAAGAACCAAGAATCCAATCCCTTAGTAGTGGTACCACAGAGGCATACCTATAGCCCTTAATATCATTAATGAATTTCATTGACTCTTAGAAAGTATAAATACCAAAACAAAACAAGGACCACTTTACTATATACAAATCCACCTTGGTTCTCAACAAGATCCTGGTTAGTGAGGTCTGCATTGTTGGGTTTAATAGATGACCTCCAGTTGCTGAATTATCAATGCCGGAACTTGAGATGAAAGTTGATCTGTCAGTTGCATCAGTAGTACAATATACATACATATAATATAAAATTCAAAACACAGTAGAGTATTCCTATGTTCCCTAAACACAAACCTCTTATTTTACCCACTGTACATATTATCTGGAAGCAGTACAGAGCTTTATTAACAACCAATACAGCTATTTTTTATTCAAGGTATTTTCTGTTATATTTTTCGGATTTTGGCGATGTTAATGCTTTACTATATGGTGCATGCACCTTCCAAATGGTCAGACCACTGATCTTAAATCCTCAAGCTTGTATATCAAACATCCAATCTCTGATTGAACACAGTGCTAATAAACCAACAGCCTTGCTAATAAACAGCAACTCGATACTAGTAAAATGAAAGATTTGTTCCTCCCTCCTCCTTTCCCTTATCTACCATTCTAGATATAGCTGGCTGGGAGGGTTGAAAAAACCACACATTGGAGAACTATTATATTTAAGAAATCCACATACAGTTTCAGAGCATCTAGCTCCCTCTTCAATGTGGAGACATTGAAGAGGGAGCATGACAAATTATATGTGGATTTCTTAAATGTTTGTTTTCCAATTTGTGGTTTTTTCAAGTTTCAGAGTTCAATACTGATGTGCATCATGGCTGGCAGGCCTCCTTGTCTTCTCAGGAAAGAAGAAACCTGGGATCATAGTAAAAATTTTGTGGGATGGAGGCCTGTCCCAACACCGTATACAGATGGTATGACTGTGGTTCCCTTTAAAGCCCTGGAGAACCTGAAGGAGACTGCATGGTGGATTAAGTTGTCAATATGGCTTTTCTCCACCACCATCTCTACCTTATTCTCTGAAAAGAGAAAGATTTCCAGATCAGGTTCATTACGCAGTGAGACTACCTTAATTTGCAACTTATCAAGAGAAGAGCTTAGACACCACGTCATGCCTTCTCAGTATGAATTCTGCCATTTTGTCCTCAGACGAGACACCTGTGATGGTGAAATCAGCAAGCATGTTTAACTATAGGCTAAACTACGATGCTGCTGGAAACGAACCATAGCAACTGATGTCATGGCTCCTGACTCTGGAGATGAGAAGAATGCAACTTCTTGTCAAAGTGTGAGGTCTTTTGTTAGTCTGCAGACTATTAAGGCCACCTATGGAAGATCAGTTCCTCATTCTCTGGTATGTCAGTGGCAGAGGGAAGAGCTTGCTTAATCTACAGAAAACCTCCTGATTTGGAGAACAAAGTGTTCACCTGGTCCAAGACACCATGAGCAAGCTGTGACCCTCGCAACCTGAACAATGGTCTCACTTCTGCAGTACACAGGGTGAGCTGGGGTTCTGATGGTGACTGACCCTTCTGTCCTATCAGATCCCCTATGGAACGAATTGGATCCCCTAGAGAGGAAAGCACACCAGCCTGCCCCAGTGACTGCTCATGGGAACTTGCCACAAGATCAGTACTAAAGGCCCTGATTGTCAAAGCACAAGCCAAGTTAAACTTGTGAACAGAAAGGGCACATTTCGAACCAAAGTCATCCCCTCTTGTAGGCCTCCCTGTGGTCAACAGAAGCCAAACTATTAAAGGCTACTGGTATATGAACACATGCACTATTGTGCACTTGCACATCAAGGGTCTGGATAAACCAGAAACTGTCCAAGGTACTGATGATCACTGGCATACAGGTTGTCATAACACCCTGAGGTATTGTACATTGGCAACCTGTCATACATAAAACCTGTCTGCACACACACACACACAGTCAGGAGACCATGCATGCACCAAGCAAAGGGATAGCACTGGCTCTACTGTACATACCTCTGCTATAGTACATGAGAAAAAGTCTGCGACAATTTTTAGGTCTTACAATGCATAGAGGAACTTAGGCCCTGAGTGCACTCAGGAACTCAAGTCAACAATCACTGTGTAGACCTCCCACCTGAGAAAGAGAAAGCACTGCCAACAACCCAAGAAGAAGGAAATCCCTCATTCAAAGCTAGCAGGACTTCTTACAGGGGGACTTCTTAGCTCTTCTTCCTATATGAGGAAGATAGGGTGGAAGATGAGGAGGAAGAACAGGAGAGAAACTGGATAAGGAAGAGAAAGAACAATGCAGGGGAACTGGTCTACGCAGGGAAAGCAAACGCTGATGGAGTATGGGCTGTGTTCATAATGGCAAGAGTATTTCCAAAAGCACTAAAATATGGACGCCAACAAATACAATACACTGTATTGAGATAAGTCCAACACTTCTCTTGGTACTCCAGTGAAGCTGTCATCCCAGAAGTGACTAATAAAGCCTTTATTATAACATTTTAGGATTTGTTAGTTTCCACTAATGATGCTTCTAGCACCACTGCCAGTCAGCTACTAATATCATGGAAGGGACAGTAAGCAGGTTCTGCAAATCATTGGAAACTTAGCCATGAAAACTCTTGAGGTTTGTCGAAAACTGTTGCCTCATTATATCAGAGATAAAAAGAAAAGATTGTGGAAGAGATACTTTCTGAAGCAAGCACTTCTTCCACCAGACAAGCTGGTAAACACACTCCCCCGCTCCCCAAAAGGTTACATAGAGCTTATAGAAATGGTGGAAATATTAGGGGAGGAACTTAGAAATATAACGAAGCTTTCCTATATTAAACTGCAAATATCTAGCTTGCCTGACATCAATAAACTGACCTTTACATTCCTGGATGGAAAAATGTACAGCTCCAACATTTGCATATTGGTGCTTTTTAATTCCATATTCATGAAAAATGAAAGCATCATAGTGGTCCTATTGTATCACTAAATTTTTTTTCACATTTGCTTAAGAACTGATAGATGACAAATACCATGATACTTTAATTCTTTACCAGCATAGTATTCAATATAGGATAAAGGTGGACAATGACCATATTGGCCTTTTTCCAAAGGGGATGTATGAGGTAAGTTAACGAGTTATATACGTATACTGATAAAAATATGAAGACTTATATCATTATTTGGGTTCACTTTTGTTTTGAAAGTGCTCTTTTATTTCTTGGAAACTGTTTGGTCAGTATTAGCTTCTTATAGAGTGTTTGCTATACATGAGTGCTTGTATGATCTGTTTTGTTTTTCTGTTATACAATAGCAAACTTTTTTGCCAATAAAAACTTCACAACTTCTTCTTGTGATGTAATTAGATATATTCTGCCTCCTCCTAATTTTACCCACCAACATATTCAGTTCGACAACGGCTACCTTGTGTGTAAGAAGTGCTAAGGAAGATCATAGGCAATTTCTTTTGTATGCCGTAAGTAGTAATAAAAAGGCTTTATCCATCTGGGGGCAATCTTTTTAAATGATAAACAAAACAACCTCAGGCTGAGTACCCCCTTGTCAAATATAGGCCACTGAGTAAGATTAGAATGGGATGAATTTCAGTTTCTTTCACTTATGGATTTAATTGCTTTCAACTAAGGTTAGGCTAAGTATTATGATGTGATTTGAATGTGTTTATTTCCATCGCAAAGGCACCTTAGGTTATGATTTACTGTATACAAAATTAATAAAATTACTACTTGGATGCATCCCTATATCTCTACTTTGTTGGCAAAACTTGGTTGATTTCAGTTTTGCCGTCATTGATGGGCGGAGTTCGATTCCCACCGTCTGATGAATTAATTTTAGAGGAATTTATTTCTGGTGATAGATAAGTATTCATTTCGATGAAATCTATAATGTAAATTCGGATTCAACAAAAAGCTGTAGGTCCCGTTGCTAAGTAACCAATTGGTTCTTAATTTCTTTCAAATAAGTGATTTAATCCTTGCTCCAGCCAGCCTAAGGAGAGCTGTTAATCAGCTCAGTGGTTTGGGATAAAATTGGGATGCATCCTTATTTGCTACTGCAGCCTAGGTTAGGTTAGATTAACAGAGATAAGGTTAGGATGCATACTGTGTTTTGACTGATGCTGTAGTGGACATAAACAACACATTTTTCATAGGTAATCTTATGGAAGTGCTCTGCATGGATGTTTTGTTCCTCAATGAAAGTTTTGGACTGAACAACACAGAAAAGGCAGTAAGCCTGTAAGATGTAGTGCGGTTGAGATATCTAGAGAAATTTACCAAAATAATGTGGAAAATTACCATCCTCAATCTACACTTTTACATTAATTCCTGAGGGACTGGTAATAAACATGGTGTCCAGCAGAACTTTTCTTCATATGAACATACACAGAGGGTAAATTTCTCAATAATTTAGTATATTTCTCAGGTAATCATAACTCTTCTGCATTATATACACCCTTTTCTATATTGTTCAGTCAAAAAATTTTATGAGTAAACAATATCTCCTTGCAGAGCTCTTCCTTAGAATGAACTTTTTCATACTGCATATCGTGTGGTTTATACATTGCAGACTGTTCCAACTGATGCAATTTCCCCCTTTTTTTTGTCGCCCCCTAAAAACCCCAATTTCCCACTGGGATAGCCACATACCTCTTAAAAGTTCAAGAATATATACAACATGTAAGAATATGAGAACAGACATATAGTTTCTTAGAGTTTCGTTCTACAGTAAACACACGTAGGCCTGAACCATCAGATTATCACAGCCTAAAGACTAAAGCTAGTCTAGTTACTCTTGTACCGGTACCACACAGACCTGTCTGTTCCCTTCCAATAAAGAGTACTCTTCAAATCCCTATGGTCGGGATATAAAAGAATAGGCTAAGAATAGCAAGAAAGCGACTACTTATGGTAATAAAGTGAATACTACAATACACTAGGCGGCCTATGACTTAACACTCCCTTAAAGGCACCAGGAAAAAAAAAATAAAGGTAAGCCTCCACCGTTAAACTTACTCTAGAGATCCTGTCCCCGATCATGCAGACAATAACAACTTATGCTTAAGATTTTTACTACCACTAAAATTCACTAAGTAAATGCTCCGCCGGATTTATGTAGCCGGTGTTTTAAGGTATTTCCGCTACTGACAGACGACGTTCAGGGGTTCCTCAAGGGCCACTAACCCTCTGAGACGATAATCAGCTGATTGCTTTCAGTCAGCGGTCGCGGTCAACCTCGAAATGTATTAATCTTCGGCTGTTGGGTACACAGGGGCGTTTTCAGTGCTTGCGTTTGATCATAACAAATACTTACGTAAAATGTATGTAACATATCATACGATTCTCAGTCTTCTGGATCTGATTCTTGGCACAAACACTGTTATGGGGATACGACAAATTTATACAAGTTATTTCCCATACATCTTATATTTGATCCACTTCGACCCTTTTCATGAAACTGATATGACCAAGTCTTGTGGTCACTGTACCCTGTGGCCAGAGTAAAAAATGTAGCTGGATATGCATGACCCATCTATTTTAAAGTAAATACTAACATAAGATTCTGTGATACGTGTGTTCCAAGTTTTTTAATGAGTTTTATTAGGTTATATTAGCGGGAGTGCATCGCATCGGGAATAGTGACTGAAGAGAAACGCCACTTACGCTAACCGGTTATAGTGGAATTATTTGCACAAAAATTACCACAAGAGGCATCAACAACGCAGTAAGAAAATTAATATATACTAAATACCTAAATACCATAAAAATATGTGTATGTTTGAAAACGATCTTGTTAAGAAAAAGCTAATGATCAGCTCCTCAAGATAATGATATAGATAAATTCTATGAAACTTTCCAGCAGTTATTATTGTCAAAGTTTATCAAAACAACCTCGATTTTATTTATAGGCATATAGATTATCTATATCACACATATCAATCATATTTGCATTAATTTGATCAGTAAATAAAAATCAGCCGGCAAGAATCCCATCTTATCATTCGGTGTTTAGGTTCTTAACGCTCCCCCGTTTGTTTTGATTTGTATTTATATATTTATTCGACTTCATTCTTATCTAGACTCTTTATGGGTCGAATGGTTACCGAAAATTTACCATACTTCGTCTCTAAATATGCTTGAAGATTTCTTCTTGTAAGTGATCAAACCATGAGCGTTTTACATTAGATTATATTAGGAAACGTTATAATCACCTCTGGTCGATAGGCACGTCATCTGCATGTGTATAACGTGTGTGCATACTCATTTTTGTATTAAAGATTCGTTGAAGAGTGCATTAATTACGATTCAGGGAAGTCGTTATTGAGACCGTTTTTACTCTCCCTGTTTCTTAATGTAAAGACACCGGTGCTAATATCAGTCACAAGAACTTAAGCCAGTACACTATAATTATATATATATATATATATATATATATATATATATATATATATATATATATATCCTTTTCCAAGAGCAAACAATGGTTCTAGAGAAAAAGAAACTCAGGTCACTGCCACAGTCATAGTCATACTTTAACTGCTGAATCACGAGTGAAACACTATGTGAAAAACTTCCACAATTAGCATTAGCTGGCCCATAAACCTGTATACAAGGCTCATTATACAAGCACATCAAACATCCTACAGTACACACACACTCACACATTTGTCTGTGTCTTGAATACTCTTTTCTGTTTCATGTGTATTAAAGCTTTCTCTATCCAAGCCTCTTTCATTATATCAAGCACAAGTTTCTCGGACTTGCACGCCTCTTTCTTCCTATAATATACGTATTATACTTTAATCTTTTAACACTCCATTTATACATCTTTTCAATCCTTATGACACGCCATTCACCTCAGTAGCTCAACATTTTTCTCTATCACATTCAGCATACACGCTTTCGTAAAGAGAAACTGGTTCAGCAATATTATCAAAGTTCCACCATAAACACAAACATTCTTCTATTGGGGTATGAACCTATTAACCTATATTTTTTTACTGTGTATTTACAACTTATAGATCGAATTTTTTTATTCCATGGTTGATGGTTGGTTTACTTGGTTTTAGATTTTCCAGAGAGAGAGAGAGAGAGAGATTCTCTCACTGTTCCTTTAATCAACGATTTAAATTACTTCGTAAAATGCTGACTTCTGAATATCTTATGAATGGTTTGTTGAAATGAATCCCAGTAGAGAGAGAGAGAGAGAGAGAGAGAAGCACCACCGTTTCATAACTCGGTCCATATCGTAGAAGAAGTCCCTTCGGCAATTGGCAATTTCCCCTGGATATCTTCACCGTCAGCTGTTGTTTAATTGTCTGCGGTAAAAGATGTCTTTGCGAGTCTTGGTCGGCGTGAAAAGAGTCATCGATTATGCAGTTAAAGTGAGTTAACTGGACAGACTTTTCAGTTTTTCTGTTACGTTTGTATTATTTGTAAATTCTCCAATTAGGTTAGAGCTCTCCGGCACTGTAGAGTTACGTAGGGCAAGCTTTAGGCCTAATTGGGCCTACGATGTCGTTAAGATAATCAGGAAAATATAATTTCAGGAATTTTGTAGAATTTGTTTAGAGTGTTCCGGATTTCTGGGTTAGGTTTTGATCATACCAAGAAGTGACTTAAGCCTAACTAGGGCCGGCTAGGCCTATGCATGGTGGTTTTCCTTACATGGGTTAAGCCCAGGCCTATAGATTAACTTATGAGTATTTTATGTCAATTTCTTCGTAATTTTGCCGTAATTTCATGGCTGCACCATAAAAGATAACTTAGTGTCGGAGGTCAGTAGTTTTCGACTGACGATTTTTGCGTTTTTCATTACGGAATGCTTTTGGAGAACTCGATAGGCTTCCTAAGTGAGATACTAATTGGGTAAGGTAGGAGGAACCTTAAGTTTCTTCAAGTTTCAGTGCCCATTTTCTTCTGTCTTATGTTTATGGTCGCTTTGTATTATACTCCATCGGCTCCTTCATGGCGAAAAGGGCAGGGCATGGGAGGTGACCGGCGCTGCCACATCATATATTCCCACTCACGTTGTATGGTATATGAAGGCAGCATAAGTTATACAACACAAATATAATTGGTTGCTGATCAATTTTTCCCAATTATTAAAGGCCCTCGTAATTTTATAGCATTTAACAACAATAAAACAACACGTTTATTCTTAAACGTGACAGAAAAATTTCCAGCGCTGCCACCTCCTCTCTCACGTGTTAAGCTGACCTCAGGACATGAAGATGTCAAACAGCCCGTGCCTCCACAAGGGAAGCTCGGTGAAAACACTCACTGACTCATTAAGGAGTCTGTCGCCTTACAAACAACATGGAAGGAATTCCTCGTTCCCGCATTAATCTTTATCCACAGGCTCGAGAAATCGTTCATAGGGTCGTTAAGTACTTGTCTAAAGAAAAGGCAAACCGTGGACCTATTGTGGATATCAGAAAAACACTGCAACGCGCCTCAGAAGCAACAATGATACCGGAGAGAACAATCAGCAGGATTTGCAAAGAAGGCAAAGATACGGAAGAGAGATGCGGTACAGCAATTTTCCTGGAACGGGAGAAGCATCAACCGACAACCGTGACAGATTTTGACGATTTTGACAAGAGCGTTTTAGACTTTTATGTAAGGAAGGAAGTACCAACGCTTGATTTAATCAAAGAAAAGAAGATATATGAATAGAAAAATGTTATGAATACTCTTACTGGAAAGAAACGAAGGACCATATTATGAATAGATGATAAATTAAATAGTTGCTGGTAATCTTATTTGTGTAACCTATGTATATTTATGCTGCGCGCTCTTATCTGTCTACCCACACAATCCTTTTCAAATGTCATTAGTTCTCTCTCTCTCTCTCTCTCTCTCTCTCTCTCTCTCTCTCTCTCTCTCTCTCTCTCTCTCTCTCTCTCTCTCTCTCTATATATATATATATATATATATATATATATATATATATATATATATATATATATACATATATATATATATATATAATATATATACATATATATAGCCTATATATATGTATGTTTATAGACACATATATATGCACAGTATATTGACACAAAAACAAGTAAATTAAAAGTGCGGAAGTCCAGTAGCGTGAGATAATCACAAGGAAGGTCCAAAAAGAGATTCAGTTAGGCCTATATGAAAAACAGTGTCGAGGCAATAGGGAACACCCAGAAGTATACTGCTCCCAGGAGACATTAACAAACGCCAAGGAGGTTAAACCTCCTTGACAGAAGCACGGATTAAAAGGGGTAAATGGGAAGGGTAGGCCTTTAAAAACTCGAGAGAAGTACATTTGGCAATGTAGGGGACAACGCCTGAATCGCCATGAAGGTGGCGATAGAGTATAGGGCTGCTTTACTTTAATGACACTATTCGATATTGGAGATATACTGTACTCTTATGTGTCTGTCATGCTTAATACAAAAATTGTACCAAAACTTAGTGCAGATATACCATTACTGAGATATTTACTAATGTAAGTTTTATTTTTTTAACATTCATTCCCTTGGGGCTGGTATTAAACACAGTACAAATTTACCATTACTGAGATAGGCCTATTTAATATCATAAATTATATTATTTTTTAACATTCATTCCCATGGGGTTGGTACTAAACACATTGCTCATGGGAATATTGTGGTGTAAAATATAAATTATCAATATGTTAAGTGGAAATGGCCCAGGCACTGTTTCAGTAAGACTGAAGACTACTACCACAGCCTGGTTCCTGGCAGTTGGCACCTATAATATTCACCACATTTTTCTTGTGATTTTGTTTATGTTTATGCCTTTTGTTTGTGTTTATATTTACCATCATTTGTTCGTGAATTTACGTTCATCCCCAAGGGGCTGGCACTAATCATGGCACCCATTTTGCAGTGGTAGTCTTCAGTTTTACCACTGTATCTTTTCTTTATGGTTTCTTGTTTGGGAGAGAGTTCTTAAGCCTGTGTCATTGCTATAACCTCCTCGCGCTAACCTGGCGGAGAAGCCCCGCCCACCACTGTAACTGCATGGATTGCAGGGTTCGTCAGTATTGTATCTATTTCGAATTTAATCAATAACAAGCATACAAAATATAGCATATCACTACAAAATCTTGGTGTAATATATAAATGGTGGGCGGGGCTTCTCCGCCAGGTTAGTGCGAGGAGACTATAGAAGTGTTTTTGGTAAATTTTTATACTGATAAGTAGTCCAGCTTGTATGAATGCCATGTTCACTGAATCTCCACAGGTATAAATATTGAAGTAGAGATGGTAAATACTGTATCTTGGTAATGGTAAATTTGTGGTAAATATTAATATGCTCTTTGTAGTAAACATAATAGGAGGCATAAGACCAAACAAAAAACTCCTTTATTCAGAGCTGTTGTTAGAGCAAAAGAATACCATAGTTTTTGGCATCCTATGACATTTTGGTACAAATGCAATAAAGGCACCAAAAGGTTTGTGTGAGCTGTTGTCACTCTTGCTGAATCATTTTTCACCACAATAAAGCCAACTTCTTGGCTGTTGCTGTGATACTCTGATTCTTCAAAGACATTAACTGTTTATTACATGTTTAATGCAATTCTGATTGTTAATTTTTGGTGCGGACCACTCGTTTTTGAGTTTCATCAGCCTCCCATACAAAACAGTTATGTGGGGTACCTGTGGGAAACTGCGTTTTATTTTATGGGGAACCAAAAACAAGTGAATTGCACAAACAGAAATAGTGTTAAATGAATATCCACAAGATGACCAGCTGGTAAAGACATATTATATAATCATTATCTATCATAAAGCACAATATTATGACAAAAATATAACAAGGACAGTAACAGGGATGTATTCTAACCTATCAGGGTACATCCCCAACCTGACCTGACCTAATCTCAGAAGTTGTAAGCCTTACTTTCCCAAGCCTAACATAGGGTGTTGGTACTCACTAGACTGTGGCTGTAAATCATGAAATAAATTACAGATACGTATTCATCTCAACCTAACTTTGCAACCAGAGCCCCAAGTGGCAAGGTGGTACCCATGATCACTCCCTTAGCATTACACGCAGGAGATTTCAGCCAATAATTGACTATATAAGCTTTTTTTTTTGTGTCGATAAGTGGCAATTGTCAGTGGAAGGGATTACTTCCAGATGGATGAGGTTATTTTACATGTTCTAAAATATAAAACGTCAGTTATGATTGCCATCAGCATGTCTTACACACAAGGTAGCCATTATGAAAATTAAGAAAATGTGTGAATAATGACTGAAGTCTGAAAACATACAGGTATTTAAGCATAAGAATTTATTAGGTGGTTCAAAACGATAATTAATTAATACATAACAGAAAAAGGAAAAGTTTACATAAGCACTTATCTCCTCCCAGCCCCAGCCATGTTCACAAACTTTCAGAATATACCTTCAAAACAACAGTAGTAAGATTTATAAGATGATATAAGCCCTCATAATTTTATCAGTAAATACATGGCTCATTCACTTGCTCTCATATTTCCCATGGAAAGGGCACTAAAAATTATCATCATTTGACCATTTCTGATATTGAATTCAGTGGTGGCAAGGAATACCATAGTACAGAATTATCCTTTCTTGCTTAACAAGAGATGTACAGTACTGTATATGTGTTTTGTCAGGTAATAAACCTAATGTTATCAATTTTGCATCTAGTAAGCAATTCAAATATTATGCTTGTAGTGCAAATGCCAGCTTTATGTAGATTTGGCTGTAACACTCAGCCGTGTAGAGGCTTGTTTATTAAGTGTAGCCTATGTGCCATAGGTCTCTGCCCCCAGATTGTTATGCGTTACGTATAACTGCAGTACCAATGTTACAGTGGGTTGATGTACTTGATATTGCTGTCATTAGGAGAAGGCATAAGACAGTCTTTCTCATTCGCTATTGCCACCATCAATGGGCCAGTGTTTGATGGGAAGGTGATGAATTTCCACATATTGGCTGGAAGAAATTGACAGACTGCTGTGTATTAATGTGCTGCATGTTTCTTGTTTGTTACAGATCAGAGTACGCCCAGACAAGCTGGGAGTGGTAACAGATGGTGTAAAGCACTCTATGAATCCTTTTGATGAGATTGCTGTGGAAGAAGCTGTGAGACTCAAGGAGAAGAAGATTGCTAAGGAAGTCATTGCTGTATCATGTGGACCAACACAAGCACAGGTAAGTTGTTGATTTTGTAACTGTTTGACAGTGCATATTTGTAGAAAGGTTCTTGATAGTTAATTGGTAGAATGTAAGATTTTCCTTTAACGGTACCCAGGAACATGAAATTATAAGTGTATTTCCATGTAGACTGAGTTTGTTTTATCTTGATAGGTTATCTAGAAAAAGGGGTAATTATGGAGCACAAGTATCATTTGCGATAAGGCTGTGTGAGTGGATTGATAATGAAACCCGGTATAAACTAGTTTTTACTGGTGTCTTCTCTCTTTATGGTAGTAATTGTACTTAATATGTACCCTATGATTTTGCATAAGTAGGAAGTGCATATGAAATAATATGAAGGGTCACAATTAACTTTTATTCATTTCTAGAATATTTGGTGGGTGATCAGCTTTTTTTAATCTTACAGTTTTAACAAAGGATATGCTTTAAAAGTATTTATTATTATTATTATGAAAAATGAAAGTAATTAATATGTTAATTCGCTAGGTAACTGCTAAATCAAGAATAAAACTTGTGCAACATCATGAGCTTCAAACATCTATCCATTACATTGGTTGTCTCCACCTTCTTGCGCACTTATGCTGCTTAGCTATTAAGACCCTTCCTTTCCAACACCCCTGTTAATTCCAAAACACACAGTATACCCTTTTTCATGTGCCACTTCTCTTCCCATTTCTCACCTTTTAGCCCTACTTATTACGCCTATGTTGTACAGACAGTGTCAACAACTTTTTCTTTTATTCTTTCATTTGCATTCAGTACCCCACATACCTTGATTAAGAAGGCACCTTTCTTCTGTTAAAAATCCTTACTGAGACACTGCTACCGACTTTCCTTCACATGTACTGTGATTCATCTCTGTCTAATTTTATCCTCAGTCATAACATAAACTATGATGCCAGATAAGTTATAATTGTTCATTCATTGTTTCATAACATAACTTTTCCCAAAACTTACAAGAATCAATTATTTCCATTCTTTCACAGCCTGAGGCAGCATTCATTGACCCATCTTTTTCTACTTTAGAAATACCTTGTAACTTTACTATGACTATATTCCCTTTCAGTTGACGCCTTTTTAAAATAGTTTTAAACTCCTCCATTAATCTTTGCAACTTAATGTCACTATCACCAATTAACAGAATATCTTTTGCAATATCATTCATCCCAGATTCCATTCATAACAACTTAATCACTTTCTTATATGCCACAAACTTATATGCACTCTTACACACTTTTCTTGATTTTTCTCACCATTGATTTCTTTGTCCTTTGACAAAACTGTATTTTGCAAATGTATATATAAGAATGTATGAATTGCATGTTTGATGAGAATATCTTGTAGTTTATAATGCTAGTAAATCAAGTAATTTTATACATTGATGACTTGGACGATTGTGAAGTCAGTTTTTCCAACATCGAGGCGTTTTCCTTAGCATAGAGAGGGTAGCTTTAGAGGGAGACAATATTACTGGGGACATTACCACTTTCATACAATATCTGCTGAGATATAGGTGAACTCCTTTTGCAGAAAAGTAACACAGCATAGCTGCACCATGTCTACACAGAAGGCCTAGGAGTGCCTTGAACCTCCAACATGTGATGTTCACCACTTTTATGTGTAAAGTCAGTCACTAAATCTCTCATGTTGCCATCATAAAAACTGCAGTAATATATGAGTATCAGTCGAGAAACATGCCAATCGCCATCCTGGGCCAAAGTATTTTTTAATTTAATTTATTATATTTTAACCCCTTCCCTCTCACATTTTTTATCCCAACTTCCAGTCTTTATGAAGCATATTTTTTTATTGTTTATTTCTAAAGCAAATGCTAAAGTGATAAATCACCTCGAATATTTCTTAAAAAAAAATATTTTTTTGTCAGGATAGTCTTCAACTATTACATAACTTCTCAAGGCCGAGTTTTCTCGGAAATTATAAAAACAAGGAAAATAACAAATAAAGAATATATTTATTGCATTTTTTCTTTATTTTTATTCTTTCATAATTCTTCAGTATAACAACAAAATAATTACACATGATAAATGTAAAACTTTATAACATAACTGATCTTCAAAAGAAAATAAAAGGAGCAAATTTTTATTACAAAAAAATAAAATCTTGCATTTATGAAAAAATGCAATATGAAAAGTAAAGCCTGGTGACTAACATAGAAGAAAAAATATGATGACAAAAATATAATACTTTCAATAGAAAATGTAAAGGTTTCATTATCACAAGAAGAAAAAAGATTCTTGCCTTTATGAAAAAGTAATAGAAAAGGACAAATTGAAATGAAAGGTTTTACCTTCATCATAATGAATAATACTTTTCTTTCCGTATTACCTATTTCAGCTTTATATTTTGAAAATAAATGTATTTACTCCTGTACAGAACATAAAATAAAATAAATTCTTTCATCTTTTCCTAAAAGTTATCCTTCGTGTGATATATCCTAAAGCAAGGAGTTATACACAGTGCTACATCACACACTAAACAGCAGTATCTGCTTTCCTTCCTTAGCCTTTTTCCACTTGCATCTCTCTTTCTGCTACAAACTACACATTGCCTTGTGGGGTTACTTTTCTTTTCTGTAGGTGGCATGACATCTGGGAAGTGCCTTTCTGTAAGACGAAGAGGGTGAGGTACACTACTTGGTCGTCCTACTTTTGATGACATCATAGGTGTATGGTACTTTTTTATGGTCTCATCAATCACTTGAAGACGGTACTTTAGAGCTGTTGCTTCTCCTCCTGATTTGAGATACAAAAGATAGGAATTCCACAATGCGAAGTCGACAATATGAAAGAATATTTTCTTGTAATACCTCTTTCTCCTTTTTCTTGTAAGAGGATAATCCTGGAGACGTTGATCTACTTTGTCAACCCCTCCCATTGTGTTATTGTAGTCCATAACTAGTTTAGGCTTCTTCACCAATTTTCCTCTTTTTTCTGTTTCTACCATTTCTATGTTATGGACTGTGGAAAGTAATACATCTTTCTTATCCTTCCATTTTATTGCTGTTACTTTTCTTCTTTTGTAAGCCACCATACCGCCTTTCTGCAGTTTTTCTTGTTTCAATCCAGAGGGCATTTCCTTTCTATTAACACGGACAGTGCCATATACATCTGTTTCATTTTCTGTCAGTAAATCTGCTAATTGGGGAGAGTTATAATAATTATCCATTGTAAGGCAATAGCCTTTTTCAGTAATGGCTTCATCAGCGTCATAACAATTTTTGAAGACACGGAAGGTCTTCATAATCATTATCAAACATTGTTCCTTGACCTGTATAAATGACAAAATTCCAAACATATCCTGATTCTGATTCACACAACATGAAATATTTTATCCCAAATCTAGCTCTTTTTAGTGGCAAATATTGTACCCAACCAAGACGTCCTTTATAAAGTAAAAGACTTTCTTCTATAGCTACATTTTGTGCAGGCGTATACATACTTTTGAATTTGCTAACAATGCTATTATAAAACTTCCAGATTTTGTTGAACTTTGGGCAAGGATGAGTGGCAGGGTCAAAATCCTCATTATTTGACAAATGCAAATACTGTTTTATTTTGCAAAATCTGCGATGTGGCATAATTTTAGCAAAAATTGGTGTGTGTAACAAAGGCATCTTAGACCAGTATTGACATTCTTCAGGTTTCTTTACAATCCCCTGTAGCATAATAACACTAAGGAAAATCCTCATTTCTTCCCGATATGTTGGGTGCCATTTCTTTTTCTCTGTTTCTGATTTTCCACTCAGCTTTTGTTCAGCATTCCCGTTCGTCTCTGTGACAATAATGTCTAAAATATTGTCATCAAGAAATGACTCAAAATACTGAATATATGTATTTTCTTCATCATCTTCAGTATTATATACATGATGAATTATATTATCACCAATAAAGGGAAATGCAGGCTGTGGAGGAGAGGGTGGTTTGTCATCCGAAATTGTTATTCTTTGCCAGCCTTGGTTATCAGGAACATTATCGTCATCATCTTCATCTGAAGTATCAGAGTATTTTGACGTCATATCACCATCACTTTCGCTCCCTGAATTGTCCTTTCCATCATAATACTCTGTATCACTGTCACTCTCACTACTCATGATAGTTATATCAATAATAATAAAAGAAAATCCACGAAAAACAATGGAAATCCTGCCTGATGAAAGGACGCGTCTCCAAAGGCCAACTGGCGCCAAGGTAGCTACAATTTTCTAAAAAAAAGGCACTTATATGCATAGAAAACGGCTTTCTATAGTGGGAGACTAATATAAACAACAGCCGAGTTTACTGGGAGTTGCTAGGAAAGAGATAACAGAATTTCGAGTATACTCGGGCTTACTGAAATATGACAGTTATCTTAAACCCGAGAACACACGGGGTTGAGCGGGAAGAGGTTAACAATGGCACTTGGCACGTTTCTTGACTGAAAAGCTCATATGTCCGTTTTAAATAAGACCTAATTCACGTTTAACCAATCACTTCTCTTCATATTCACTACTATGATCTCTGTTTTTTTTCACCACATTAAATTCAGGGTTGTGGGTCAACTTTATCTCAAAAACTGGATCCACACACTTTTCCTTGTCCAAACCCAGACTAGGTTTTTGCCCATCAGTCATGATCACTGTTTCAATAAAAAAAGAAATACCTTACACATTCCAATTTATGGACGTACAATTCATAGATGGTAATCTGTTCCATTCCTTTCCTTTCAACTAAGGGACCATTATCTTTCACCTTTTGATAATCAGCCCTTTACTCAAGACGTATTTTACACACCCAGTTCACTTAGTTGCACTAATGACCACTCTATATCATCAGTTCCAGGCATCCAGTGATATTCAGTTCATTCATTCATTCGCAACAGTCACATACAAATGTTTCTCTATCTGCTATCCCATTCCATATTAAGGTCTTCTTGTCTTCTGTGCTCGGTATTCAATAACAATTCAAAATGCTTTATCATCACAATACTGTGTACTCTTCGCAGCATCTGTTGCTCAGTAACATTTCTTATACATTTACTCAATTCTCTTCTTATTCTAATACTGTACAACTCATTTTTATCGCTACTATAGTCTCTTGTTTTTTGCCACATTTTTTCAAGCTTCTGTTTGAGTTTGGTGTTTTGACTCTTTGGTCTGGTTAAACTAAATGATAATAATTATAATGTACATTTATTTCCAGTATATAAATGGCTTTGATTAAACCTGCTTTTTTTTAATCGGAATCAACTTTATTTTTTGAAATTCTTTGTTTGCCATCATCTTCTTATGATGTACTTCTTTAGAGTTCTTTCTTGTCCTCTTTTTCTTCAAGCTATTCTTACCATCCACTTCTTTAATTCATGTTCCCTGTGGACCTACACCTGCAAACATTTTTGAAACATCTCCAACAATAGACCCCCATTCAGAACACTTCCAAAAGATTCCCCAGCCTTTTTTGCACAACACATCAACCAACCAAATAAGTTATTTCTTTTTAGACAAAAGTTCTTTCATTCAAAAGTTGTGTTTATAATTTTGTAATTTATGTAAAATATGTACAGGTATATTAAAAATGCAGAAAAATGTCTATAACATAATTATCATGCCTTTTAAGAGAAGTTAGTGTTCATTTGTTAGTATTACTGTATTGTATTTCTTCCCCTGTTTGAGTGGGTACCCACCTACAGTGTCTCTTGTGTGAGGCACTGTAGATAGCTGGGGCCTTGTTGCTTTATCCCTTGTGACCAGTTTTTTTTTTTTTCCTCATTTAACTATTCAGCTTTCACTGTATTGCTTCTATTTGTTAAAATATACTGTGGGCTATTTTAATGAGAGTTGAGACATGACTTATTGGTTTGATTAAATCAGTAATAATAATAATAATAATAATAATATGATAATAATAGTTCTTCACTCCTTTCTCCAAAATTCAGGAAACCATTCGAACAGCACTAGCCATGGGTGCTGATAGAGGAATTCATGTTGAGGTGCCAGCGAAAGAAATGGAAAAATTAGAGCCCCTTCATGTATCCAAGATTTTAGCTAAATTAGCTGAGAAGGAAGGAGCAGAACTTGTTATTGTTGGTAAACAAGCTATTGATGATGACACCAACGCTACGGCTCAGATGACTGCTGCTCTTTTAGATTGGCCACAAGCTACTTTTGCTTCAAAGGTATTTGTTCCTTTCTGTGTTGATAGCTTGAAGTTTGTTTATCCCATATGATATTGGGTTTTGCTCGACACTAATTGTTCACAGAAAACTTATGTTCCTACTGTAATGTTTGTATAAAGTGTTGGTCTCTGTGATCACTGTTGTAAGTGTACTTGATATTTTCTGTGTAATGTATTTGAAAATTTTCATTAACATTGAAAATATATTTTTAGTTTCTTCTGTACTATTGTCTGCTGGTTGTAAATGGGTCTGGATTGACTAAAAATTCAGATGAATCATGTAAACTTGACACAGGTAAAGAAAATTTAGCCAAGCTCCCTGTCCTATGAAAGAATGGAATGGTACTGTATATCAATGGATAGGAAACCTTCCCTCATCAGCATTCAGTGTACTGTATATAGTTTCCCCCTTATATATGTAATCAATTTACACATTCAGTTTTTACTGTATTGGAAGATTTAAAGTATATTACAAGATATAAAGTATATTACAGTATTAAGAATATAAAGGAAATCCAAAAATTAAAATGGATTGCATGTAGCTGCCTACCTGAGCAACTGCATAACTCATTCATGTGTCCACTGCTTCCCCAGCCTTCATTGTCACATTGTCATAGTGCATTATTCACTGTGTTAAGTGTATCAAAAGCATATGCTGTCACTATTTACACAGTTTTATTGTTGCACATTATTCATTTTGATATACCCCCAAAGCAGCTAAAGTAGTGCTGATGTCAATGCTGCTGAAGTAAGGAAAATCCATAAAGTATCCACTAAAAGCAAATTTAAATTCTCATAAGTTAATTAAAAATTATGAAAAAGGTGATTTTTATTTTAAACAAAAAAGCACAGGGTACCATGTGCCCCAGGAGAGATTTTAAAATTTATCCTTTAGTGTCAAATGTGGGAGGGTTTGGAAACCAGCTTTAAGAACAACAAAAGTTGTGCAGATGTTGACAGTGAAAAATATTCTCTTAATTTTCAGATTGAAAAGAAAGATGGTGAACTAGAGGTGGTGCGTGAGATAGATGGTGGTCTAGAAACTATCAAGGTGAAATTACCAGCTGTAGTTTCTGCAGATCTGCGTCTCAATGAACCAAGATATGCAACGTTGCCAAATATCATGGTAAAATGAAGCTTAGGAAATGTTTAAAAGATAGTTTTTGCAATATATGATGATATTCTACAAACCCAATAATTATAAATACAGTAGTTTATTCTGTAAAATGGTTGTTGTCACACCAGCTTAACAGTACTCGAAAGTGGTAGTACCGTACTGTGTATGCCTGAGTCAGACTCCAGGCTGTACATATTCCTCTGTGTAGATTCTTATGGGCTGCCCTAGACCAAGAGCCTGTACTAGCACAAGGCTAGCATAATAAAAAACAAGTACTCTTTGTGGCTTTTTCAAAGTCAGTAGTGCTACTGGTCTTCCCAGGTTGATTGTAGGGTTACTGCTCAGAGTAGCAAATTGGTATTTAGGCAGTAGGTAAGCCTCTCGCACAGCAAATACTGTATAAATTTGTTTACTTTGTTTTGTTTGGAGCAGATGTACGTCTTCATTTTCACCGCTATAGAAAGATATTTGCACTTTGTCATTATTTTCTTATGAATTCTGTTGGTTTTGAGGTGTTGGTAACTCTTCCTGCATGTCTTTGTAACCATGATTTACTCAGACAGCTTTTTGTTTGATAGTCTATTTTTGAGATGGAAGTGACCTTTATTTAAAAGATGAACAAGTGGAATGGAGAGGACTGAAAATCAGTTTAAGCAAAACCTTGAGAAGTGAGTGCTGATGCTGTGGAAGAGGTGTAGAGGTAAATGCCATACTTTATGTGAGTGTATGAGATTCTCATGATTTTAATTTGATAATCAAATTGCATAGCAGTTAAAAGTGAAGAAGAGAGGAGACGTCCAAATTGTTATGGATGTGCGGTTCCTTTAATAGGTACATTTCTGTTACCTGACAGGTAGCGTGTATAAGGGGATAAAAAGAAAAGTCTTACGGAACTGGAAAGAGATTGCTTGACTACTCATAAATAAGAATATATCATGTTAGTTAACAGCATAAATCATTAATAAATGTTTATTAAGCCTGTAAATCATTATGAAGTGGAGACTTGGGTCTTACAGTGAAAACTGAGATAATTTTTGAAGGGAACCACAAAATGCAGAAGTTTATGGCTGGAATGCATTGGAAAGATAATCTACTTGGAGGAAGTTGCTCAGAGATGTTATGTTTACTTTAGAAAAAATCTAGTAGGAATTCCAAGGAAATCATGGAATGGGGATAGATGAAGGCCTGGACTAGATAATAATGTAGGTAAAAGGTTCATTAAACATGAGAGAGCAGAAAGAGAGCCCATTTTGCAGGCCTAGATATTAGGCATCTCTCAGCAGAGTACCATTTTGGCATGTCAGATACAAGGGATCATAATTTTTTTTTGTGAACAAGATTGAAAGGTTGAGTAAATATCATACACAGAGATAACACTCAATTCTAAGTAGTGTTTTATCATGATTATCTGGCTGAGATTAATAGGCATAACTTTTAAAAATATAGAAAATGACAGCAGGAAGGAGGTTTAACATAAATGCTTTAGTTATCATCACCAAAGCACAATCTGGGAAACAAAACTTTTGTCGGTCCTTATAGGCATGGGTTTTTCTTTAAACACAGGTACTTGTTTTTTGCTATTTAAACAATTTTTTCAAGTAATACAGTGAAGTATAATTTTGAATGTGTCAGTGGATGTAGTTGAAAATAAATTTTTATAAAAAATATTCCAAAAGTAACTGACAATCGTCACGACAATTCATTAAGTTTATGCTCTGTCAAACAATTTTTTGTTGATTAGCTTGACCTTTTTATGAATGCTTTACATTTTGATTTGCTATGATTTGATTTATGAATTTCTGGTCTAATGACCTGGCCCTAGAACTTTACATAATTTTTCAGAATAATATGAAGTATTCATAAGGGATTGCAAAGATGAAGCACTGTCAAATAATTATTTTTTGTAGATAGATAAGTTGACCTTTCTGGGAATGCAATATTTTACAGGAAGCCAAGCAAAAGGTTATCAAGATGAAGCACTCTGTCAGGTCTATATTTTTTGTAAATTAGCCTTCAAATGAATACATTCTTTTCCAGAAAGCTAAGAAAAAGAAGATTGCCAAGATGAAGCCTGCAGACCTTGGAGTGGATACCACGCCACACTTTGACGTATTAGATGTCGCGGATCCTCCTGCAAGAGCTGCTGGTATAAAAGTAGAGGATGTGGACACACTGATTGCAAAGTTGAAAGAAGTTGGACGCATATAGTGGATACCAGCATTTCATGCCATAGGTAAAGATATGTCTTTGATTGTGTGTGCAGTTCTGTAAAGAAATCTTAAAAAACAAGGGTCCTATAAAAATTCTAGCAAGACCCATTTTGTCGAGCTAAGATGGTGTTTTGCCGAGCTAAAATAGAATGTAATTAGTGTTTGATTTTTGGTCATTAGAAACACTACTTCATTTTAAAGAGAATCGTTTGAAGGGTATATTTTTAAAGTAAATTAATTCTTTTGTTTTAGAATTCAGAATATTTAATGTACTTCCAAATCAGTATCTACAGTTTTTTGTGATATCTTCCTTATTTTCATTTTTCTGTGTAGGAGTACTTCCTGAGGTGTGTTTTAAAGACAAAGTGCCAAGTCTAAGTCAGTCAACCTTTGGTTTATCTTTTAAGCCTAGACTTAAGAAATATCTCGCACCCTTGCTTTCCCTTTCATCAGCTGATGAGTACCCATATTTAATGCCTTATTTTTATTAAAAATACATTTCACATTTATTTTGTTCTGATTACAATTGGTTCTTTTTTTTACTATTAAGAAGAAATTTTATAGTACATGGTAAAAGCTTAAAGATTACGAGTAGTTGCTTCAGTGTTGGTATGTTTACTGTTTCAAGTATATCGAGTGTACTTTGCACAGAGTACTCCATCTACGAAAGTGTAGGTTCCTATCGTAGGAAAAATGCAAAGTACTTTAGAATTTGATGTTTTAATTACCATGTTTAACAGTAATGTTATTTTTCTTTGGAAGAATCATCTGACCCCTGCATATACTTTACTAGTTTAACTAATAGTACTGTATGTATAAACATTGTTTTATAGTTGGGAAAAATGGGTAGATTGCAAAAATTTAGTAATCGAGTAGGCCCACACTTTTGAATGTTTCAGACAGTTTCACTGAATTGTACATATTGTAGTTGTTGCCATAATATCTGCTCTTGACATAATTTTAAAATAAGGAAACACGTTTACCGACAGGTAATTTTATGGTTACAGAAATGTTAGATATTACAGTGCAGTTGTTAGGCCAGGGTTTTTTCAGTTAAATTTTTAACATACTGTATATATAAGGTAGTTCTGGAACATAATGTATACATATCTCTTGTGACCAACTTCTTTTCCATCATATGACCAAACCATCTCAACCTTTGAGATCTGTCTGTTTTTAGCCACTGGACACCTCTCTTCAGCTTCCTCATACATAGTACATATGCATTTATTATTGCTGAAAACTGTCAAAAGTCTTTTTTGCTCCATGCAGCTGAGAAGGTTGCTCTTTCTTAAAAGCTTCTAATGTACTAACAGGTTGAAATATTTTGTATTTTTTTACTACGTTGCTTTTTCATGTGTACATGTACCTAATAAACTTATTACATCAGTTTTCATCTGTAAGGGGTTACATGTCCCAACGATCTCAGTCATTTAGATTTTTTTCCAGCCTCTTGTTGCCATGTTTGTATACAAGTTTCTTATTTGCAGTACAATCTTCCCCGATATTCTCGCTATGAATCTTGATGGTCTATGGTCAACATGTTTCTGCTGCGTAAAGTAGTACAGACCTTGTATACTTGTCATAAGTCTGCTGTGTGTATTAATGGTTTATTTACTAGTAGTCAGTATTTCCATTTTGTCCATGCTGCAGCAACTTTTATTTCTTACTGATCACTCAACTCCCTTGTCGTCTTCATTTGCTCTCGCAATTTATTTAAGGCATAAAAATCGTATGCTATGATTTTGAGTACCTCTTGTGTAACGTTACATTTGGTTCACAGCAGTGTAAATCTTTATTATTTGGATATTTGTATTTACCAGTTTGTTACAATATTTTTCCACTTCAACATCTGCATGGATGCTTTCCTTGCAGCATTTATTTCTGTTAAAAGTCCCTTAAAATCTCTTCTACATGTTTTATTTTCAGTCCTCTCCTTGCTGTTATTTCTTCCATTTTTCTATTTCTGCCACCTCATTTTGCTAATTAGTTATGGTTATCCTTTCTTTAGTTTTACTTTTACTTAATTGATGGGTTTATATGAGTTTGCTAATTAGTTATGGTTATCCTTTCTTTAGTTTTACTTTTACTTAATTGATGGGTTTATATGAGTAAGGTAATAAAGGTTTCCAGGACTAATTGAGAACTAATGATTTTTTTTTATTATATTTCAGGAATGTGAGGATCATAGAGAAGTGGAGAGAGAGAGAGAAAGCCACATAACAATGCAATTTATATTAAGTATAAATTTTTTTGGGAATCTTTTCTTTTATTGTAAATGGAACTAATTTTATAGAATGTATAGAATTATATAAAATCATTACAAGATGTTTTTATTTACCTACAAATCGTAACTATCATTTCACGAAATATGACAACTCAAGAGAAATGTTCTTTTATGTAATGTTAACTGATGAAAATATTAATTGCAGTAACTGAATCTCAAAAGCAATGTCAAGTGTTTTAAAAAATTCATAAATAATGAACAATCTACCTCTATTGTTCCACACCTAGAGAAAGAGTTGTAAGTTTTTGTACATTCTTTTACTATAATCCCTGAGTTTATTCACTATTCTTTCAATAATTACCAAAATATCTTCACAGAGATTAGCTAACACACACACTTTTTCCTCTAAGATAAATTTCACTTAAGAAAATATCCTCTCTATTTGCACATTAAAAAAGCATGTCTTCCACCACTCAATATTCTATCACCTGCCTTAAATGATGTATTTTGATATGGGTTCTGTATTTCTCACATGTAATGTTCTAGCTTGTACAATTATTTTTTTACTAGTCTGCATTACGCTGATTTTTTTCACACTGCAGCTAAAACTTTTCCTGTTGTTTTTTCTTGTAGATCTAGTAGCTCTCCTTGAATTAATAAATGCAGTCGATCTCTCTCTTCTTGAGGAACGAAGGTGCTGTTCACAGCATCAAGACACAATGAAGCGAGGTCACTTGTGCTAAGGTTAAATGCCTGAAAATAAAATTTTTCTGTGACCACATTTTTTTTTTATATGCCATACAGTGTATTCTGCTAAAAACAATCCATCTTGTATCCACTTACGTGACTTAAGGAATGGAACATGGTAAAGTATCTTGATAAAACAAAATGTAGTGCAAAATTTAACAACGCTTTATTGTGTAAAAGAAAAAGGCTTAAATTTCTGTAAACTACCAAACTCCAGAATTATAGTCATCTAGAAAATTTCACTTAAATTTAAAGGCATTGTTTTACTTACGTAGAATTTTTAAAAACTTACCTCAGCACACATTAAAAATTCTTCACTCAAGGTGGTGTTGAATACCCCTTTGTCATCAGTCTGAAAGATTTTGACTGCAGTTAATTTGTTGTTTTCATGGGAATTTTCTTCCTAACAGTTAAGGTTAGAACTACAGCTAATGATTGAAATGTACAAATATTAGAAAATCTTCTAGACAAACTTTTATTTTAGACTAAAACGTCACAGTTTTAAAGTGGCCTCAAGTGTAAATTCTAAATTTAGTGTACAGAATATAAATAAAACCAAGCTAATTTTTACAAGAGACTTTTCATTTAAATATGTCCCTTCATACAATTTGAGAAATGTAACATGTCCCTTTTTAAAATAAAATAAAAGTTATAACTAAAACTGTAAATAAATTTCAGTAAATTTTGGTACTTTTTAAATTTTAACCTAAATGTTCTGTGCAGAGTAGAGAACCAGGAAAAATACTTTACAAATACTCTTGCTATGAAGTTGAAAAAAGGAAAAAGTCCCAAAAGCAACAATTTTCTGACTGACCATGCCCAAAATGTAAGAAGCTCTGTTCAACTTCAAAATTCAAAATCAGAAGGGGCAAACTTTCTTTTCAAGGTTAATGAAACCAATGACAAAAAATATGACATGGTACCTCAGTGGAATATGGATGCTGTAGTTCTGAGCAATGATCATCATTGAAACCAAAAAAATGTACTGACATTTGGCAGAGTACAGTAATTATTAAAGTCCTATTTTTATAAAATATAGTACAGAAAACAGGAATTGGCAAAGCACTTAGCTCATACAACCACTGATATATTTTTTTAAACTATTCAGCACTTTGCCCTACATGACTAAAAATTTAGGAATAGGAGGACTGGTCACTGGTCTGAGCACACTTTCAGCAATATGCACTTGAAACCAAAAGAAAGAGAAAAATAAAGATGGTAATCTTATAAAGAGCAGGATAGGTATCAATAGTTATAAATGACAAGATAACAGAAACCCAAAACAACTCCTAAAAAACTTGTTTTGAGCCTTATAGGAGTTTATGTATTATTTTTGAGAAAAATGTTTTAAAGCATTTGGATGTACTGTTTAAAAGTAAGGTTTAATTTAATTTTCATTCACCCTGATATAATCTGTAATGCTTCTAACTGAGGTGCTTCAAACTTTGGGACATATTTTTAATCAAAGATCTTAACCATTTCATATTGTTTTGAAATTCAAGGTGCCTACACATTTAGCACAGCATGTAGATGAATGCATTAAACTTTACCTCTAAAGTGAAACATGAACCTGTGACACATTAAGTGCTTGCTAGTCATGGTAAATTAACAGAGAGCGAATTTACTGCCACCAACCTATTTCAATTTCAGACCAATGCAAGCCCTTTGAGTTAAAAATTTTAGCTTGGTGGTCTAGTTGAACTATCTTTTACAACAAACCAAATTTCATTTTACAAATTTCAGATTTTGCACTTATATTGCAGAGATCTCTGATTTTAGCTCTCCTCTCATAATTTTTTTTCTTTTTCAGTATTTCATCTTGAAATACTGCACACAATTTCACTAACAGTTCCTGTTTTCAACTGACTTGAAACCACCTCGAATCCCACTAAAGAGATTGCAGCTAAAAGGAAGCACTTAAAAAACCCATGACCCTTTTACCAATACAGCATAATGGAATGACTAGGAGTGTAGCCTAACATTCTATGAAAATCTATCCCTAGTTAAACTGAAAGTTCAAGCAAGAAAATCTGAGCTTACACATATGATGACTGGGTGACCTTCTTTTCGCCAATGTTTAAAGTGATGATCAGCAACATTCTTGACAGTTCCAGACATGATGTTTGATGATACACAGATTTCTGAAAAGTTAAATAAATCCAACAATGTTTAAAGATACAAATTTCTGGAAGGTTGAATGAAAATGCCTTACATGACCAAATCCAAAGCCAATCAAAAATGTTCTCAGTACAGTACTGTATTAAAGTAAGCACAGGCAAAGTCACATACCCTCCCTGGAAATTAGAGACCGCAGTGACATTCTATGCACTCACCTCACGAACAAGTATATACTGTGATGATAATTATTGTTATTACGATTCACAGTCTTAATCTTACGGAAAAAGAGGGACAATAACTTGCTCGGCAAGCATCAATATAAATATATAGAGTAAAGCAAAAAAAGATTTAAGTAAAAGAGAACAGACAAGAGCTCCGCTCTTCTTTTACTCAAGTTATTCCCTTTTTCTTTACTAACATCACATGCAAAACAGGAATTGAAAAAATATGAAAAACTCTCAAAACACAATCTTACAGGTGATATTATGATTCTTGGTCTTTCAAAGCAGCCCACATTTTCACTATCCATGCAATGTACAATTAGCTGCAATTGTTCCATATCAAGTCAACTAACTCTGATAGCTTGCCACTTCCAATGAGTTCTAAAACAGACATGGGAAAATTAAAACTTTTCATTTCTTCCTAATTAAGTACAGACAAGTTTGTCAACTGTAACTGCATTTAGCTCTATTTATTAGACGTTACAGCATTTGCTATTTAAGAAATATACATGAATTTTACTAATTACAATACATTATGGCACCAAAAAGTACATTATTCTATGCTTTTCAATAGGGTCTGATTTTATAAAATGTCATACAAGTCAAATATGTGAATCAGTACATTAGAAAAAACAGGGTTAATGACCAGTGTCTAACTTTCATTTCAATTATAGCAATGATAATGCCGAAGCAAGACTTTCTGGGGTGCAAAGTTTTCATTACAGCCCTAAACTCTGATGAATCAGAATAAAAAGACAGCCGCCCTTCAGATCAACAAAAACCACAAAGTTCTGTCAGGTCATAGACTTCTTTTATAACTTCCTTGTCTCTGTCCTAAAACAGGAAGTTGACCACTGGTCTCCAGCCTCCTGATGCCTTGGAAACCACAAAAATCCTATTGTGGATAGCTGGTGAACTGTCTTGAACTCAAGCTAAAACACCACTCAGACCTATCTCTGCATGCTTGCCAAGCTATTGGAGATGAAGTTATTGGGTTCATGGGGAAAGGGGGGGAGATCTGCAGACAACGGAATCTCTTATCCCTGTTGAAGAACATGGGCTTACCAAATTCTCCAGATGGTCTGAGGGCAATCTCCTACTGGAGCCCTAATATCCAGCAATATCCTTTTCAGTTTTCAACTGATTTGAAATCACCTTGAATCCCATTCCTGCCACTTGTGTTTATTGGCAAATGTGTGAAATCTCACAGGATATTACTGTTTATAGAAAGAACCACAGTATGATGTTTTTTTGCCCTTGCTACCTTAGGTAGTGAAACTAATAATAGATGGTTTGACCCCAGAAGAGTATGAATTCTTTGCCTTCAGCCTCCCATAGATGTTTTCCACTGTGACGTTTGAGCCTGTTGGGATGATTTCATGGTGCTTGTGTGATCTCTTAACTCCTGGAATTTGACCATTACGAATGATGTTAAACAGATGAGTTTAGGGCCTTTCCAGTAGTAGAAGTAAGTCTCCTTTTCTCAGGAATTGAGCTGCCTCTTGGCTAAGTGGTTGCTCAGTGAATGATATGAACCAATAAAATAAGTTGTCCATATTTATGAAGAGCTAGAACTTCAACACAATAAGGAACATTCTTTGGCCATGAAAGCTTACCTATAGGGATATTTTGTTGTTTCACCATCTCCACCATCTCAAGGGATCCACTGCTTTCATGGTGAATGTATGATCCATGTCCAATTCTATCAATTAATGCACTCTTTAGAACGGCTAAAGTTTCAGTTTCATTAAGAATCTGTGGGAAAAAGATAATTTCCAAATATCAAAAGAGCCATAAGAGATTTGGTTCTCATCATATCTACGTTTGGAAATAGCCTAATATTCTGGCTTCAATCACGCACTATATAGCATTTTTGAAATGACAAATGAAACAAAAAGGAATATTGAATAAGTTACACAATCCATATTTCATTACAGAGGCATGTCTATTAGGGAATACAACAAACTCTGCAAACATGAGATAAAAACTGTACCTCTGCTAAGTGCACAGCTAATTTAAAACCACTTTCTTTGGCTTCTTGGAGCACTGGTAAGTATTCGTGTAAGTCTCCAGTGTTTGGATTTCCACTTACATCAAGTCCACATATCAAGTGTTTGTATTTGTTCTAGAAATAAAATTAGGTATTTAAAATAAAGCTAAGCAACTTCATGCTGCTGAAATACGAATAAACAAACAGAGTTTATCAGAAATAGAAATCATATGTTTTACCAATAAAAACTTAAAATACAAGTAAGGTTTTCTAAAGCCAAAGACTAAGGCTGTGAGTCAGGAAAAATGTTAGGCAAAAATTAAATTGCCTCTGAAGCAACTGAGCAAATACTATATCCAAAGAATTTGCAGATCTTACGCATGACATTTGTTACTACACTACTGTAATCTAATGTAATTGCAACTGACATACTCTTTGGTACTACAGTTTACTCAAGTAATTTTGTAAATAAATAAACAGTGTCTAAAAGATTGTATGCACAACTGTAAAACAACTTTACTCTTACCATATTCTTGTATTTCTTTGCAATTTGCAGAGTATCCCAAGCATCACTGACTCCTCGAGCACGGTCAATAGACAAGAGGAGTCGTACTATGATATTACTGCGCTGCATTTCTTCACTGATCATAGACAGTAAATATGAGGCACGAATAAATCAGGCAATAATATTTCAGTAACTTTCTTGAACTGTGGACATGACCTGCAATGTCCTGAATATATTTTATATCTCTAATGATAAAAACTTTGCACACAATGGACAGCTGCAATGTAACCTGGAGAAGAAAGATACTTTAAAAACTTTACAGTAAGCGATTGCAACAATGAAATTAGGAGAAATCTAAATTTCACAACACTTTCCAAAGATAAAAAGAATGTGCAGTACACTGAAAACATTTTCCTGTATAAAATTTTCCTGAGGTAAGACGCAATTGATACTCACATCATAACATTTAAAACAGCTTCAATATACTGTTCTTTGGTCATCTTTCCAGGAATAACTTTTGGGGTAGTTCGTAATTCTAAGTAACGGACATTGTCTGCGACAAAGTCTTGTAGGACGTCTCTCGTAATTGTTTCAATAGCAGACACACTGTCTGTAAGGCAATGCAAGATGCCAAACACAGTAAAACAGCTGTAAATAAAATATTCTTGTTACATTCTTGTTTCTAAATATTTTTCCACTTTAGCTAATTGCAATTAGACACAATGCTACTGGGTAAATTTCAGACATGAGTAGAATATTCAACTGAATATAGATGATCCAAATTTACACAAAATTACGTGTCCAGTGCTAGGGAATTTTGACCTTACTTCACAGTTAACAGCAGGGAGGGGTACTTAATGAAGGAATGATAAAAATGTAACTTTGATTGCAAACACTGATTAAAGCTATGGGCATAATGACAGAGCAAAGTCAATAAAAAAAGAAAAAAATTCTATGCAATATCTTATCTTGACAAAGCATGAAGCTTGTCAAATCCTGTCATTACCAGTTAAAAATTTAACATTTTTGTTCAATCATGGCTACTTCAATACAAACATAACAGCTTTTTGTGGCAGGCTTAACAGTCATTCACAGCTGCTGAAGGATCATCTGAATGACCGATTAGGTTTATAAGGTTACTTGTTATATGTATGCACCCAAAATCTTTCCTGAATCAAAGCCTTATTCTTTGGCTCTGAACAGGGGCGTCATTTAGGGGGCTGGGGAGCAACTGCCACCCCCCCAGCCTCAACTTGCCCCCCCTCACTCCACCAAGCCCCAAGAAGTAACAGCAGCTGGTTTTTCATTATTCCTACCGAAATTCAAATGTGTCATCACATTAAGTTATATCTGTCTATCTATTTATGTGCTTCAAAAAGCACATAAAATAGCTCAAAATCAAAAAACCCCCCCAGGTGATTAGGCTCGCTTCATTTGCCAAACCGCCTTTGCCCCCCGCATCAAAAATCTGAAATGATGCCCCTGGCTCAAAACCTTACTGGTATTTTAGTTTATGTGTGGTAAGACATGAGTACTTATATGTGAAATGCACATGTAACCACTGCATTCACATATTCCAAGTAACAAGAGGTAATGATAATCCAACCATGAGTTCTCCCATGGCAAAGGGAATTCATTATGATCCTATGATTGTAGGTATGAAGCAAGGCAACTTAAAATGAGAGCTCAAGAGACATCTCATTCACTAGATGTTTTATCGCTCTTCCAGCAACTTGAAAAATAAAGAAAAGTAATGTGACCACTGTACATTCAACAATAGATACTGCTATTCAGAAGATGAACCTATTCATATGGAACAAGCCCACAGGGGACACTGACTTGGAATTCAAGCTTCCAAAGAATATGGTATTTCTTTGAAAGCAGTAACACAAGGTACTATGAACTGCAGAAAGAAAAGATCAAATAAAATAATACATTAACAAACAAATAGATGAAAATGTAAGTAAATTAACAACTCTGAAGCAAAAGATGTGAAGAGTCTCCTCTCATAGACAAACGCATATTAAGATTATGCCTCTGTTCTGCCACTAACTCTCGTGGTTTGTGGATAACCACTTGTGGGTTGAAAGAAGGCACAGAAACCTCTAAGGGAAGAGATGGATGATTTTACTCCAACTGGTTGCCTTCTAGTGGGGCCTCTTGGAACTAATTTTGAGTACTTTTCCTAGTTCTTCCCTCGAGGATGCTGACAATTACAACAGCTTATTTTTTTGTTGCTGGTATAGCTCTCACCAGGATGGTTCAGCAAACAAAGGGTACTAACGAAGCAAATTTCAGTTTCTCATGCAGTTGCTTCTTTGTTATCTTGATCAATCCTTGGAATATTGCAGGTGTTTCTATACGATTCTTGTGTGAGGAAAATAACAGCAACAACTGGATCAAGTTCATGTAATTGTAGCCAAAGTAATCTTTCTTTGGGCATAAATGCTTCATTCCTCTTCTGGATCATTAATTAAGTTTGTGCCCAGGTGCAATGTCCTGAACAGAATAACCAATTACCTAAGCAGTTTAATACCTCATAGACAGAGATCCAATAAGCCTTGAATACCTTTCAATCTTTGTCAAATTTGTCTGGGCGATGATTTGGCTAAATAAAAGCACTGGAACATATAAATCTTTTGATGATATGGATAACAAATGAAGCAAATCCCTGAAACATTGGTTTCTTATGGGTTTTGTAGTACTGTACTTTATCTCCTAAACAGTAAACCTTAGCTAAATCTTCACTATCTTTATTCTCCATTACTTGTTTTTTAGGTATGGGCCAAGGTCAATGAGATAGGTAGACTAATGGTCTTCCCTACCCCTGATTATGCACTTAATGATTTGTATTTTAAATAATAATTACCTGTTTTAGACCTTCTAAAACAAAGACAAACTGCTGTTTCCCATGTACAGTAGTCTAATTGTTAGGAAACTTTAAGCTTGAATCACTCCTAATGCACTGAGAAATAACTGATGGGCCAATATAAAAACTAGGAGAATAATCACTTAACTCTTCTAAGGTGCGATTGTGTCCGCGTTTGATAACAACTTCTGCTGAATCTGGAAGATTAACAACTCCTGCTGAACGTTTATCTTGCAAAAGTCGAAGTATGGTGGTGTCACTCAGGGATCCATTTAAGTGGGCGTGAAGTTCCTGCGATTGAAGACAAAATCCAAATGTGACAGAATCTCAATTTTCAGTAAAGCTCCTTAAAAGAAGTAGATCTTTAGGCTGATTTCTAATAATATAACACTTTTTCTTTTTGTGAAAGTAAGGGACCTACCATAAATTACTATTAACATAAAACATAAGACTTCTGTACTACATTTTTATGGATAAATGCATGAAAGTGAAAACTTTAGTGATCTGATAAATTCATAATTAGTACTACACTGACAATAAAAATTCTGATTCATAATTTTGATGAAGTATTCTGTACTTACAATCTTTGGGAGCATTTTGCAATATGTTTTCAAATCCACACCCTCTGCAAGACCCTGATCCATTTTTATTCTTCCACGGGAAATGTCTGCTGTTCCAATCTGCAATAAAACAAACAAAAAAATACACATATAATTTTTAAGGGTATTTTACAAAATTTAAGAAATTGTAAGTCATTGAAAATACTAAAACTAGACAAAAAATGTACATCCCCAGTGACTGACTATGAAAGCAACATGTATAACATTGTTATTTTTTCAAGGTGTACCAGGCCCTCAATAAGTTTAACTCATAACTTTATCGAAAAGCCAAAATATCTAGGTCTCATGTATCTTATCCCGGAAAAGAACTTAACTAATTTACATAAAAATATATTGTTCACGACAACAGATGAGTAAAAAAATTAGATTCTGAGTTGCAGCCATTAATTTTCTTCCTTCATATTCATAGTTCATCAGCACTACCTACAGTTTCTAGGCAACTGAGCATATCTCTACCAAACTGAGTAATACAAGCCTTAAAAGTTTAAATGCATTATGAGTATTTGCCATTTAGTTCAATATGATATTTTCATAATAAAATAAATTTTTGAACATACTTACCTGGTAGTTATATATATAGCTTAAGTCCCTGACGTCACGGCAGAATTTCAAAAACTCGCGGCAATCGCCGATCGGTAGTCAGGTGAACTATCTGTGCGCCTCTACCCAGGTACCTGGAACCATTCCAACTATTCCTCAGATCTTCCATGCCCCTAGTCTCTAGAGGAGAGGGTGGAATTTAATTATATAACTGTCAGGTAGCATGTTCAAAAATTTATTTTATTATGAAAATATAATTTTAAACATCTAACTTACCTGGTAGTTATATATATAGCTGATTGACACCTTGGTGAGGGTCAGAGACAGCCAACATCGTTGGAATTTGCTTATACACAAAACTAACTTAAGGTCTCATCTGGATTATAGAAGCTGACTTCAATGAACTCTCTATTTTGTCTGCTTTCCTTAAGAGGTCCAGCCATCCACTCAGGGGCTGAAGACCTCTAGAGCTGCCAACCGGTGTGTACCAACCTCTATGACAGACAACCTATAATACCCTGTTCCGGCAACTACCAAGGAACAAAAATGATCATTTGATTAAAATTGATGATTGTGGAAGACTGCATTCAATCTTCACAAACAACCATAAAATTTCAACCATTCCAAGGTAAGAACAAAAGGGTACTGTTTTATGGAATTGATTAAGGAAGCTGGTTCAATGAACTCCGCCTCATTATGTTCGCATTCCCAAGAGGTTCAGCTGTATCCACTCAGGGGCTGAAGACCTCTAGGAGCTGCCAACCGGTGTACCAAATCCCTATGTGACAGACAAATTTATAATACCCTTGTTCCAAGGCCACCAAGGAACAAAATGATCATCTGACTAAAATCAATGATTGTGGAAGACTGGCGCTCAATCTTCACAAACAACCATCAAATTTCAAACTATCTCCAAGGCAAGAACAAAGGGTATTGTTTTATGGGATTGGATTAAGGGAAGCTGACTTCAACAACTCCTTCTCATTATGTCTGCATTCCTTAAGAGATCCAGCGATCCACCCAGGGGGCTGAAAATCTCTAGGGGCTGTCAACCGGTGTATAACCTCTATGTGACTAGACCTCCTCTCAATACCCTTGTTCCGGGCTCTACCAAGGAACTTTCATCCCAATGATTATGAGGATCAGGCCCAGTCTTCACAAACAACCATAAAAATTCTCAATCAAGGTAAGAAAAAGGGTATTGGTTTGTGGGATTGTGGGGGGTATTCCCTCTCCCATTATCACGATGCTATAAACGGGCACAGCGTATAGCAATCTTCGCATAAAGTCTGGACTTGTTTTAGATAGTGAGAGGCAAATACTAACTTGCTTCTCCAGAAGGTCGTGTCCAAGATACTCTGCAGGGACCTGTTCTGTTTAAGAGCTACAGAGGTTGCTACTGCCCTGACCTCGTATGCCTTTTACTTTCAAATCTTGTAGTCTATCTCTACATTCCATATGTGTGCTTCTTTATCAACTGTCTGATAAAAATAAAACAGAGCATTCTTCAAGATCTATACAGAGAGCTTTTTGGACTGAGCACCAAAGCCCTCTGAATTCCTTTCTAAGTCCTTTGTCCTATCCAGGTAGAGCCTTAGAGCCCTTACCGGGAATAGGACTTTCTTTCTCTCCTCCCCTGTTATGTCCGTTAGGTTCGGAATCTCGAACGTTCTGGGCCAGGGTTGTGACGAGTATTCATTTTTTGCAAGGAAGCCTAGTTGCAGTGAGCAGATTGCCTTGCCTTGCATAAAATCTATATTCTGCTGAGAGCATGTATCTCACTAACTCTTTCTTCGCTATACAAACTTTCGACCAAGAAAAAGAGTTTTCATGGTGAGGTCCTTTTAAAGATGTCCTCTCGATTTCCACCCCATTTCCCATGAGGAACCTCAGACCACGCCTAGGTTCCATGCTGTGAGTTCTCTATATACAAATTTGGGTTACAGAAATATTGAAGAGTGACACATGGTTGTTCTGCAATCATCCTTCAAAACCTCCTCCTAATTTGGATTTCGGTATACCTTAATGGTGATAACTTCCTTAATTTTCTATAGCGCCAAGCTGCCTCCTTCGAAAACTTCTGGCTCTTGTGAGCTCCGATAGTCCAAAGCAGTTACTAGTAGCGGTTGTAGGTTTTAACTATCTTTCCAAGTGGGTTGTTTGAGTAGATCTACTCTCGAGGTAGGCTACCGGGATGTCCACCATCCAATCCAGTGCCTTGGGAACCAATCTCTTGTCGCTTAGTAAGGCCACAAGGGTCATTCCGGTCCTCTCATGTGACACAAATTTTTCAGTAACAAATTCTGTGTATTATCTTGAAATAGGGAAATGCATACACGCCCAAGTTGGACCAACCACCAGGAACGCGCCTATGTATATAGCCCCGGATCTGGTACTGAGAGCAGTAAGGTCCAACCTCTTCGTTTGCGCTGTGGCGAAGAGATCTATGCAAGGACGTCCCCAAAGTCCTGATGTAGCGTTCATTCTGTTGAGAGGACTTTATTTCCTGCTCAGAATGTCCGCCCTCACATTTTTTCTCCCCTTGGATAAAGTGGGTTACTAGTTTTACACTCTCCTCCTTTGCCCAAAGAAGAGATTCTCTTATTGTCTCGTATAGAGACCTGGAGTGAGTGCCCCCTTGTTTGCTGATGTAGGCCAACGCTGCCGTGTTGTCGGTGTTGACCTGCACCTCTTTGTTCCCCACTGTGTTCGAACTCCCTGAGAGCTAGAAGGATTGCAGTTAGTTCCTTCTAATTGATGTTTAACTTCTCCTGCCCCGGGTCCAGAGCCCGACTTTTATTTCCCTTGTGTTGCTCCTCTTATACTGAGTCCCGGACGGCCGGATAACAACACTAGGTCTGGGTTCCTCTAATATAGAGAAGGGACCCTCCTGAGCTTGATGGGACGTTCCACCACTATAAATACGGTCTTATCGGTTCCGGGAATGGGGATGCACTTGGTCTCCAGTTCAGCTTCCTTGTCCCAGTTCCGACGCCAGATGAAACTGTAACGGGCATAGGATTAACCTCTCAAATGAGACAAACTGCCTCCAGCGAGGAAAGGGTTCCAGCAGACTCATCTATTCCTTTGCCAAGCATGACTGTCTCTTTATAAAGTTCTGAAATTTTCTTAAGGCTTGTCCTGTCTCTTGTAATAAACGGAAAAGCCTGAAAATCCTGACTCTGAATCTTCATCCAAGGTATAGAACCTCTGGGATGGGATCAGCTGTGATTCATCTGCTTATCAGTAGACCTAATTTTTGTTAGACGCTTGATGCCAGTGCATCTTGCGCCCTGAGCTAACTCCACGCCTTGGCTTCCATTATCTTGAAGCCTGACGCCCTGACGCTCCAATGCCTGACGCTGACGCCTTGGGTTCATTGACGCGTCGCCATGGTGTTTCATACTCCTATTGACGCCACTGCATCCAGCGCCCAGAGTTTCATTCACTATGTTTAGCTGCCTTAAATTTCTGGACGTCTAGAAGCTTTAGTTGACGTCTATTATCCTTCTTTCTTTGCCTGGCTCGTCACGCTTGTACCAGGGAAGACAAAGTCTGCTATATTTTGTATTAAAGCTATATGTGGGGCTTCCGTTGGGGACAGGTTGTGGTTTCAGCTACGGCAATTATTTCCTCCTCATCGTCAATAATGGATCGTGGAGAGGGTTCAGCAGACGAGTACCAATCCTAAGGAGGAAGAGGAGGATGTACGAAAGGCAGCACAGAGTCCGTTACGCTCTTGCAGCCTGGTATCCTGACTGAACAGGACTGTCTACGTTTGTTCTTAGTAGGAAAGCTACCCCTGGGGCTGGAAGGGAAGAGCTCCGGGCTGCTCCAGTGGCTACAACCTGAGTTTGCGAAGTTTTATCATAACGTCCTCAATATTGGGTAACTTGCTTTGAGAGATCTCGACTCCAGCCAGACGTCATCCCCGCCTGCTTAGGCTGAAACAAAGAGACCGAAACTGGAAAAACCTTTTCCCGTGATCTAACTTCAGAAAATTCCTGGAGTTCGTGCATGGGGATAAAAAATACGCGATCCTGGAGGTCCAGTGAGGCCATCCTATCATGCTGTCCGACCACTGTTGAACCGATTTTGTCGTTTCAATAGCTTAATTCTTGTTTATTGTGTACAGAAAGTTGAGTGCAATCACGCCTGAAAAGACCGGTCTCTAACCCCCAAGCATTTGGGGATCAGGATAATCGAATGTAGAATCCTGGGAATTGATCTGAACTCTCTGTCTGGTCTCCTTTTGCAACATCATAGACACTTGTTGCTATAAAGCCTTGCCTTGTTCTGCTGTTACATTTACAGAAAAGTCTAATTGTCTTATTAGCATAGGGGCCTCTCAGGCTGGACAGTCTGGCTCCTACTCTCAGTCTGCAGGAAAGAAAGCAGGTTCTTTCTTCCTGTGTAGAGCCTCTTCTCATTGCTATTCATCTTACCTGCCCTAGAGGAACTCTCTATCGGAGGGCCGACTCATCAAAGGGGGCTGAGACACTGGGAAACACAGGAGCCTCAGCCTTACTCTTTTAGCGATGAAAGCCGTTGGTAGGACTTTTCTTGCTGTTTTTTAGATATTAAATCTTACGTGGTTTTCTGGTCAAGGATGAAAGCCCACAAATCTTGAGAGAAGAGGTGAGGAAAAAGGTATAAATCAGTTCTTGATTTTGATTGGACGTGACCCCATTAGCCAGAGCAGCAAAGATGGGCTCTTTTTCTTCAGGATCTCGCCGGAGAAAGATGCAGCAGATTCGTTGGAACTATATCCTAGTGTCCTTTATCCATACACTACATCAGATATATGAGTTCTTCTCGGTGTCAGTCGCGGTTGAATAATTCCATCTTCCTTCCTGGGAAGGGGCAGGTATTTTGAGGGCTAACCATTCTTAGTTTGGATACTAAAATAGACCTGAGCTTGTTTGCTAGAGGAAAAACAAAGACTGTCTCATTGAGCCCTTCGGAAGTATCCATTCTGCAAATGCTGCCCTCTTAGACGCCTTCGCAAGAGTAAATTCTGAAGGCAGGGAATGAGGAGCAGTCAGGTTAAATTTCTCTGGAAAAAATTTCCGAAAATCGCTTCATAAGTCTTTTCAAGTCTGATGAAAGCTGATGGCCTTTTATATTGTCTTCGTCGGAAATCTTTACAATAGGATTCACAGAAGAATGCAAGATATTATCGTTCTCTTTTTCCGATTTTCCAAAGACGGAAGTAGAGACGTCTTTCAAAATATCATCTTGACGCCTGGCGTCCAGTCTCTTGACGCCTGGCGTGTTGGCATCCATTTTCTTAAAGCTTAATGTCTTGGCGTCCAGCTTAATGACGCCTGACATCCTGGTGTCTAACTTCTCGACACTTGACGTCCTGGCGTCCAGCTTCTCTACGCCCGACGCCCTGGCGCCCAGCTCTTCGACGCCAAGTCCTAAGGCTCCAGCCCTGACGCTGATGTCCTGGCGCCCAGTTTCTGACGCTGACGCCTCAGCGCCCAGCTTGAAGCCCGACGCCTCTGGCGTCCAGCTGACGATGCCCTGGCGCCCAACTTCTCGACGCCTGACTTCCTCCTGGAGTCCTGGCGTTCAGATTTCTAACATCTGTCCCGCCAAAACCTAGAGGTTACTTGAGAACTGGCGCTTCAGCGACATCGGTCAAAAGTTTCTCCGGTTGACGACAGCAACTGGTGGATCTAAAACACTTTAACCTCGCCTTTCCTATGGCGAGGGTGAGGCCGCCCTGGGAAGTGTCAACAGGTACGCCAGGGACGATCGCCAACAAAGCCTCGCCTCCCTTCGCTTTTCGACATTCCTTTCTTCTCACAGGGGTTGGTGAGCTTGGAAGAGGTCCAGGACTAGGAGCGCAACAGGACCGAGCGGCCGCACCCTCCACTGCACTTGCACTAACAACATATTAACACTATTATTTTTTAGATCTCTTATTGTCGATCACATATTATCCCTGTCTTCTGAGAGGGATTTTACCTGTTGGGGCAGGGTCTGAATGGCCGCCAACAAAAACATGAAGTGTTGGGTCCTTACCTGTTTCAGTAGGGGGTTCAGAGACTACCACTATGGGAGAAGACCACAGTGATAGTTAGCAAGGGGAAAAAGAATTAACTATTCCTCGGTTATATCAAGAAGAGGAGATACAGTGCTCTTGGCCTTCTGAGCCGGTCTTCTATTCCCTGCCTCTTCAGACATACTGGGAGTGGGGATCCAAGGAGACTTAACAAGCCGCTTGCATCCCACATTTTCACATCGGGCGAAGACAGATATGTTATAGCGAAAATCCAAAAGCTAATAGTTAAAGTCGTCAAAGTGTACTCTTCACCAAAATAAGCTGCGAAAAACACAGGTTACGAGCGAAATTCCATCGATGTTACCGACACAGCGGCAGGAAGATCTGAGGAATAGTTGGAATGGTTCCAGGTACCTGGGTAGAGGGCGACAGGTGGTTCGCCTGACTACCGATCGGCGATTGCCGCGAGTTTTTGAAATTCTGCCGTGGCGTCAGGGACTTAAGCTATATATATAACTACCAGGTAAGTTAGATGTTTAAAAAATACAGCATTCATTTATCACAGTAGCTTCTGCTTGTTATGCAATCCAATAGCAAAAAAGGTAAATTAGCACAATAAAAGTACAGTATAATTAATCTGGAGAGTACAGCATTAGCAAAATTGGGCCATATTGTAAAAATGCTTCAATATCATAATTTTTTGTAATGATATGGGAAATTAATTTCTCACCAAAGACTTATCTAGTGTTTGGTTCACTTCTGACCATTTGTTGCAACAAATCATTCAGGCTTGGGTCCCCTACCCTTACATAATTTACAGAAACATGGAAAAATGAATACTTTATTTACTGGAAAGAAATGAGTCCACAGCACCAACGGTAATGATGCAATATGGTCAGAATACATGAGAAGCATCTGAAAATTTACGAATAAAGTTTCTGAGTTACTACTGATAAGCAGAGCAAAAAAAAAAAAAAAAAAAAAAAAAAAGCAAGAGCAAAGTATAATGGCAATGATAATATACAGGAAAGCATTCTAAACCAACTTTCCTCATGCTCAATTTATTTAGGAGCCATATGTTTAAGAAGGGATTGGCTATAGAAGGAACTATACTAACCTAACTTAGTAAGCTGTGTTACTTAGCTGGAAGGTGGAGCCCCCAGTGAAGGAAACTCCACTTTTTACTAAAATCTCCCCTATAATACTGCGCATGTGCGATAGCATTCCAGGATGGCCAGCATACAACAACACATTAGTTCTGATGATAATTACAGGATAATTACAGTTGACTGCCTAAAAATAACGGTAAATTGTTAATAAGCAACCAAATACTACAGGAAAAGTCAATTTCCAAGGTAATACCCGATGCAGAGGCATTCGGGTTGTTTCGACCATAAGCAGTTTACATGCAAAATGGGCGCCGTGTTTAGTACCAGCCCCTTGGGGATACCCCTTGGGGATGTACATAAAACATGAAATAATAATGGTAAATACCATAAACATAACGGTAAATACCATAAACATAAAGTCTTACTATGTTTTGGATGTTACGGCCGAAACAACCAGGACCAATGCAGAGCAACCCTAAACTTCTATCCAGTTGTGCACAGATCATTTTGCTGAGCAGGATACCACATGGGTGAGGTGGTCTACGGGCCCCCACCCAGGTCAGGGCAGGACACCCTTAGACAGATTAGCCTAGGTTAGAATGCATCCCTGATAAAATGTTTTTGATTAGCTTTTTAGCATATGGCAACCCACAAAACAGGCCTAACAAATGCAACTCATCTGCTCTTTTACCATTTGGTAAAATAAAAAACAGCCTAGGCTTGAGATTCTTACTTAAACATGGGCTAGACCTAACTGGGCATGCCAAACAGTTTCAGGGTACCCCAAGTAGCCTAGTCTAGTCTCCGTTCAACTGTTGGATGAACTTTAGGTGTTAATTACTGGTTAATTACATTCGTCCGACAAAAATTAAAGGTAAATCCATAATTAGCAACCAAAAACCTGTAGAAAAAGGTAAGTTATAGTGCCGTCGCCGCCGCGGAGCTACTACTTAGTTTTACCCAATTAGCTTGGTGGCAAAACATTCATAAATGATACAGCATAGGCCTAACTAGCCTATGCACTTACTGGTGGGGGATGATACAAAATGTGGCCAAGACTGTTTGTAGATAGGCCTAAGCTACTATAAATGTTTTGAAAAGCCACACTACGTACATTTGGTATTTAGACAAACCATTGCGATATTGGCTTATTCCGCACTTTGTCCTTATTGCCAACCATATCACAGAAGGCGGAATCAAAAGCGAACCATAGGCTAAAATCTGCTAGGCTTAGTCTCTTTAAGCAACCCAAGTAGCGTAGGCCTATGTGATGTGATAAAATCACTGCTGGTGAGGGTGTTAAGGTGATTTTGTATGAATTAGTAACAACATAAGAAACTGCAGACCTGCACGGAACTTACGGCCACTTTCGTTGAACTTTGACCGGTTTAATTACGTACACAAACAAACAAATTGCGAGTGGCAAAATTATCGTACCATGTCTTCGAAGTTATGGTTCACTAAAATTCTCTCTATTCTCCATTTGCCCGGCCCTTCTCTATATGCCCTTTTCAATTCGTGACATAAAATTTCACCAACATTCTTAATTTGGTAAATAAACACCCCTGGGTATATATATATATATATATATATATATATATATATATATATATATATATATATATATATATATATATATATATATATATATATATTCCAAATAGAATTTAAAATCGAAGATAAGAAACGGATTCTGAAACTATAGATAAATCAAAATCTTAAAAGCAATGGTAAAAATCCATGGGCAAAAATGCTGATTTATCCACCTATTTTATTACCAAAACTTATGTATATAAATGTTTCTTCCAGAACATTCCATGAGTTCTCTACATTTTGGATTTGGCCGAATGGAATTTAAATCAGAAAATCGTGTATCAAATCATAATTCAACCAAATTCCAATGGAAAACTCGGGACTACTCGAGATACCATCACTACAAAACCATTGAAAAGTTTATCTTATTACAAATGATTAATATCACTTTACGCGGAAAAAATGGTATGTATCCTATTTGCTTTATAATATATGAAGATATTCGACTGTTTAAAATCCCAAGTCTGACAGTAACATAGGCATTTTATTCTTACAATACGATAAATGTCCTTTGAATCACGCGGCGTTGTGGTAACCTGGGACAATAATTCTGTGTTCAGATCTTAGAGAACGCCATTAAACTGCAAGAACCAATGATTTATAGTTGTTGTACATGTTCCGAACACTTGTTCTTAACTGCATGGTAATACTATCTTAATATGTGTGACAGATAGGAGGGAATTTTGAAGGTGACATAACATAATTATGATTTATGGAGATGCATACGGTTGCAGTAAATCAGGCCATCATTTCATGTGACTAGAAAGATTAATTTTATCCGGCAATTTCAATTTGGGCATTTTCTTGCGTCTACATCAGTAATATGCACAGCCTTTTCTGTTTTTGTAAGCAAAGTATCCAAAAATTACATGACATTTTTAGACATTTCTTTTTAGCTAAGAAACTCAGTCGTTACAGTAACGTAACAAAACATTCTTTTTAGCTAAGTGGAATGTCGGTTATTGAATATAGAGGGTCAACGATAACTGGAGATATGTGTATACCAGAAGCAAGTTCTCTGTGTAAATGTCAATGAGACACGCACGAATATATTGTTTTTAAAAATGTTTTTTCGCCTAAACAGTTTAGAAATTGGTATATATCATACAGTACAGGTACCGAGATACTGAGAAATCAATCGTGTTTTATTTTCTATACTTTTACGTTTCCCGCCAAAAGGGTTTGGTAATAAAAACGGAGTCCCGCCGAGCTTCCGCCACTCTAGGATTGACCTAAGGACATAAACAAAAGAAGGCAAATTTCTCATTATCTCTGTAATTTTCTCAGATTATCTCACCTGTACGGCAATATTTTTACCAGTTTCCTTATGGTTTGGCCCAAAAAATCGTATAAGCGGCCTTCTTTACATTTACTTGCCTGTGTAGTTTGGGGTGTCGCCACCAGGTGACCAGAGCGGCGCTGCTTGCAGAAGTTGCAGGTAACGAACCCCTGTTATCCGTGGAATTTTATGCACGAAGTCCGGCGATTTTTTCTCGTTCATTATCTTCGTAATCGGACGTTGTGTAGCTGATAACGGCAGAAATATGGCACAGGAATTCCTCAAGAGAAAATGGGATAACATATCAATGGTAAGCAGAGCGTACTTGATTTTATTTACCCACGATTTTGTGGTGATCAGAAACATTGCTTGTTAGCCTAACATGTTTTATACTTTCGGCATATTTTTGTAGCACATAAATGCTATGACGATTTCGGTTTTGAAATCAGACATGTATCATGTGTATGACACCCTATAAAGTAAAAAAAATATATTGTTATTAGAAATGTTTAGCCATCAGTAGGCCTATAGAAATATTGTCATTTAAACTCTTTACTTTGATGCATAACGACACCAACGGTATTTAGTCAGTCATTAGAAATCTTTGTGCCTAGCCATTTAAATTTCTTCAGTTTTAGACATGTAAAGGCAGCGGCAGAAGAGTTTAACAAAATGCATTTGTCAAACGTTTTCTCAACGAAACTCTGATACGTAACGCATGGTGAGAGGATTTCAGGCCGACGTAAAAGGACCGTTGAAAATTAGATTTATTATTCGATCCGAAGTAAAAATACTTGTATTTTTTATACGTGTAACAATCGCTGTTTTAGTTTATGTTTTCATGTGTTCATGAAATGTCTCATAGATTGACGATGCAAGAAAACGAAGTTTTGGTAACCTAGGCTACGCTTTTGCCTCAAACTACACATTTGATAACATGCTCCAGCATTTAAACCTTATTCCAAATGCAACTTAATTCCGAGTATATAAAAATTAATTTTTCTGCGGTAATAGTTACTGAATCCTCATGCCAAAAAAAAATAGCCTTTAAGATTGGAAGCAAGAAAAATATCTTGGTCAAGGAAACACTAGGCCTATAATGTTTGATTTGGCAAGTATTTTTTTCTTATTAAGATTTTTATTCCAAGTAAGTACAAATTACTTCTTGATGGTTGGTAGCCCTTTTTAAAGAAGTATCGTTCCAAAGCCTTAGAATAAAAAAGAATGACTTGCCTGTTCTTGTCTGTCGTTGGTTTGTTTACGTGACGTTGAGCATGGCGGTAAAAAATGATGTTTTGCTAAACGTGTTTTTAAAACCGACAAAAATGCTCCCGGAAGTACCAGGGCAGCCAAAAAATAATAAATAAAATGTAATTTGTTAAACGAATGTGATACCTCCTTCATACTGTTGCTGTTTGTTTGCTATTTAAAATGCTTTGCTGCAGGTAAGCCTGTTTATATGAACATGTCTTGTGTATCTTGTTTAATATTCCGAAATATATTGTACAGTAATGATTTATTTACCTGTTGTAGCATAGTTAATTGTCATAAAAAGTAAACGAGAAAAAATGTGCTGCCCTAGTGTTACGTCAGTATGGTACAGTACTGTGATAGTACTGTGTGCTGGTGGCAGCTGGACCGGGAGACTGCCGCTACGTTTTATTGACTCTGCTTAGATCTACAAGAGCGCCGTTTGGCTACAGATTCTTTGAGTTATACTTGTAGTACAAGTTCTGATCCCTTTGGTGACTTAGCGCCGTCAGTGCACCTCATGCAGTGCACTGTAGGCAATACTTAAGGTTTTTTGCAGCGTCCCTTCGGCTCCTAGCTGCAACCTCTGTCGTTCCTTTTACTGTACCTCCTTTCATATTCTGTTGCTTCCATCTTATTTTCCACCCTCTCCTGACAATTGATTCATAGCGCAACTGCGAGGTTTTCTTCCTGTTACACCTTCCAAACCTTTTTACTTTCAATTTCCCTTTCAACGCTGAATGACCTCACAGGTCCTACTGCTTGGCCTTTGGCTTAAGTTTTATATTCAGTTTAATTCGACACAAATTCTGAACAAACATCTTAAACGGGATGGCAATGTGCTCTTAATATGAGTTGCAGGAGGGAAACAAAACGGAGATAACATCTCCAGAAAGAATTGGAAATGCATTTGGTTTCTCAGTTAATCAGGCTGTGATTACATGTGATTTAGGAAGGAAGGACAGATTTAATCCGGCAATTTCATTTTGAACTCTCCTACGTAAGTGTAAAACACAGCCTTTTTCTACAGTATAAGCAAAGCGTCGGAGATACCCGACACTGATAATATTTATTTTTTCAGCTAGGCGTCCAGCCATAAAAATTACATCTTTTGTTTCTTCAGAACGTGCGTTATCGGAAAGTTCCGTCAAGTACCACTTTTTGTATATTACAGTATGTGCTTAAAAGTGCGTTGGTGAATGCTCTCACTCATTACCGCTTACGAACAGGTCGACAGGTTATTTTCGATAGCTGGTAGAAGACAGCATGTGTTAGGAAATTGTGGCAGTGGGTTTTGGTTAACGGGATTCGAATGTACTCTTGTGTAGAATGTAAACGGGATCATCGTACATTTTTTTTTTTTTGTTTTTTTTTGTCGCAGGCTCAGAATCTAATAAATACCTTCGGAAACCATTTTGTAAATTTCCATGTATTCGTGAGGAACTGCGACGAAACAATATACGTATGTTGGGTACGGTGTTGTGAAGTCTTTGATCATGTTGTTGTTATATTATTATTATTTCAGTAGATGAAACCTATTCACATGGAACAAGAACACAGGGGCCATTGACTTGAAATTCAAGCTTCCAAAGAATGTTGGTTTCAAGAGGCCATTTTTCCTTTTGCATGAGGGTTCGATAACAATTACCACAGGGAAATTATTTTTGTATATTCGGAATTAAGTTCCACTTAGAGGGTTAAAATTAATGATAGAGCAACCTCGCCAAATGAGAAGTTTGAGGGTGTAAGTGCATCCTAGGCCACCAAACTTAATTATCTTTCATCGCCAGTCTATGGAACATGAATTAACCACTATGGTTACACATTAGGAAACACAACTATTTTTATTTATTGTGAACACATTTTATGAATAATTCACAGTAGCAACAACTATAATAATCAGGAAACCGTAAATATTTTGATTTATGATTTTGTGTCATTAAAAAGTAACTATTGTGAACCCACAAGTTGAGTTACTGAAGCTCTCTTGTATAGGCTTTACACACACACGCACACACAGAGCGTGGGGGTGGGCAAGTTGTTGTGGAGACAAAAGTAGTGCTTTGACACTTTTGCTTGCAAAGTGAGATCAGCAAGAACTCTCAGATGAATGATTGCTTCAGGCTAAAGATCAACGCATTCTTTATGAAAAAAAATGAAACACTTCAGAATCAGTGCTTCATATGGTACTGTTCTGCCGGGTACAGATCTTTTATGAACGCTGATCTTGGGGAAATACGAAAGAGAACCCTTGATGAAACTAAAAAGATTAAGCTTCCAGACGAATTCATGCACAAAAAAAAAAAAAAAATGTATAGTACTGAAGTTAGTGGTGTCAGTTTTGAATTTTTTTCTAGACAAGTGCCTGGAACTTTGACTGATTGCATGAGTATGTTAAATGATACAAGAAACATTCGATGAACAACGTAGTTGTACTTTGCAAAAGATTTCAGATCAAAGAAATAAAACAGTAATGAAAATGATGCAGTAATTTCTTACCAAACATTTGAGCCATGTATTTTTCCAAATGCTCATCTTGCATTTTATGGCTGCTTGACCATTGTTGTAGTTGTAGTTGTAGAATAAGCTGGTCATATGCCAGCAAAGCCTCTTGCTCCTGGAGCAACCCATAACCATGATACATTGGTAAAGTCGACAAATAATTACAGTGGGACTAGATTAATGAGACATGGAATTTGTGGATGCAGAAAAAACACCAAAAAATGTAATTTGTATTAACCGGAATAGCAATACAGGGTATACAAGAAAAAACACACAAGAGAGGCAGGGTAGGAAATTATTTAGTTTATGTATGCAATCCTTAATTACTAAAATGTATAAAAGCCTATGAAAATGTGGTAGTTGTTTACAGGAATTTGTAAAATAGCATTCTAACCATCCCTCACCTAACCTAGGACACTGAGTGTTTCCTGGCCCAGGGACCTTTGCCACTTGAACACCTCCTTTTAACTTTTGTAATACTGTGCTCCCTTTAACTTTTGTAATACTGTGCCATGGTACTTGCCAGGATACATCCTAACCGAAGCTTCGCCAGTATACAGGTCTTACATGATGGGGGTTAATTTTGTGGTGTGGTATATACTTGCTGAAGTACACCTTAACCTAATCTTCCCTAGGTTAAATGTGTTTCTAGGCCTATTAGTGAATATAACATGATAAAAAATCATTTATACAACTTCAAAACTTCTATTTCAATTTCATTTTCAAAATGATTGGCAAGAGAGTGATGAACCTCTTGTGTAAGACTTGTGATCATAAACTCAGTGGAGAAAAGACCAGGTGGGAGAAATTGTGCATGCAATGTTTGCCTCATACATGTAGCAGTTGTGCAAAGGAAAAAATAAGGAACTTATAAATCGTACAAATCCATCTGACATCAACTGGTAAATGTCTTTCTAATTATAGTGTTGTAACGTACTCAACTCTTTTCATACGGAGAAAAAATGCATGTCTCATTATGATAATATAATGGTTAGTGTTATTTAATTTGGTGCTGGCAAGAAATTAATAATTGTGCCCTTGTATTTTCAGTGAGACCTGTTTCTGATGCTTTCATCTATAGGCTACAGTGGTTTTTCTATGAAAATTATTTTGCATCTGGTTATTCCCTCTTACTAAATCAAGTGGACTGTCTTGTATATTTTAAGCATTTGGAGGTAGCCCGTTCAGTAAGTTCTTTCACTAAACTGAGAATAGTTCTGAACTAAAAATAGTTCCAAGTTGGTTTGTTTAGCATTTGACGAACAAGGCTCCACTTGTTCATTGGACATATGCCTGTGGTCAGTTCCAGCACTGCACTTACAGTACTCTCCTCCTTTGTCTGTGGCAATTCTGTGGATTCAGACTTGGTGAGATGTTTGTAAGAATCGTCCAGGTTTCACTTAGGCCTCTTGCATTGGAAAAAGTTCACTTATGTTCGGACAGGTAGATGGTGTACATCAATTAACAGGCTAAGCTTCGTCAGTTTTGAGTGTTAGCTGATCTGATGAACTATCCATGCTTGTCAAGTTTTCCTTCCCTCTCATCCTAGCTTACGCTTTTATTTTCGTTTTGAGCACCAAATTTTTGCATGGCCCGGGATAGCTGTTACATTGGTTCAGTCGTATAATAGCAGAAAAAATCCTTTAAATAGGGGGGAATAAGGGAATGGGATCCAAGCACACAGAGAACCAGAGAACTGAACAATTGCACACACACACACACACACATATATATATATATATATATATATATATATATATATATATATATGTGTGTGTGTGTGTGTGTGTATGTGTTTATATATACATATATATATATATATATATATATATATATATAAAGATAAAAATCCACAGAAGAAACGGAAACACTGGAGTGCTGCGAGGCCTTTCGACACTAGTCCTTTACTTAGCAGACTCTAGTGTCGAAAGGCCTCTGCAGCACTCCAGTGTTTCCATTTCCTTCTGTGATTTTATCTTTATTTATATATTCATCACGTTCCATATTTTCGTGATTCAGTTATACACACACACACACACACACACACACACACACACACACATATATATATATATATATATATATATATATATATATATATATATATATATATATATATATATATATATATATATATATATATCACATTGCGTGATTGTGTGTGTCTGTATGTAATAAGATCTGGAAATTTGGTGAGAATGGAAATAGTTCTCCGGGTATTGCAGAACGATGTGTGGTGGGACAGAACAAGGCCTTACTTTAAGTGTGGTATATTTAGAGGCGTTGTACAACTGATATGGATTTTGCGAATAGAGCTCAATATTTGGCTAGTTTTTTACCTACCTTTGCGAACTACCTGTTATAAATTTATACTTCGTTTTATTCTGCAGAGATCTTCATTCATCTGAAATGGGGTTTAGTGTTTAACTGGTGAAAGGCAACTTTTGCTCGACAGCGGCAAGAGAGAGTCACGTGCATTGCATTCAGAAAGGTAAGTGAATATTTTCTTATGTTAGCCTTTTAAAAGAATGAATTCCATTTTCTGTCATCTAGGACATTTTCTTTAAAACGTTATCACGGACTACAACATTCCTGCTCGTTCGTTTAAAGGGCCGGTGGCAGTGCGAATTATTATTACTGTAATATATTTCGTAGTCAAGAAATGTAAGAAATATAACAAGGCAGATTTTATTATTTTTAAAATTTAAAGAAGTTCTGGATAGTTGGTAATAGTTCCCACGATTTAACAAAAGGAATATTTTTCTTTAAAATTTTATCACAAATTCCTGATTAAACGCTCTAAAGGGCGGGTGACAGTTCGAACAAATATTCCATAGCTGGGACGTCTTTTAAGAAATATATAAGTAAATTTTTTATTTTAAAAGCTAAGTAAACTCGGAATAGTTGATTATAGTTCCCATGATTTAACAGGTTAAGTAACAGAAAGGAGCGTCATTAAACACTAAATGCATGGGTTTTTAGGTACTAGACTACATCGAGATTAAATCGACTCATAGGGCAATGTCAAAAGATTAAATCGACTCATATGGCAATGTCATAAGATTAGATCGACTCACATGGCAATGTCATAAGATTAATCGACTCATAGGGCAACGTCGTAAGATTAAATCGACTCAGGGCATTGTCATAAGATTAAATCATCTCGCAGGGGAATGTCATAAGATTAGATTGACTCATAGGGCAGTGTCATAAGATTAAATCGACTCACGGGGCGATGTCATAAGATTAAATCGACTCCTAGGGCAATGTCATAAGATTAAATCGACTCCTAGGGCAATGTCATAAGATTAAATCGACTCATATGGCAATGTCATAAGATTAAATCAACTCTTAGGGCAATGTCGTAAGTTTTTTTTTTTCTTTATCCTTGAATTCTTATCATCAAGCTTTGTGGTAAGTTGCTCTCACTTTGCTGTATTATGGAACTTCATTTATGCCTCTAAATCTTGACAACTCCGGTAATGCTGTGTAAGGTCTAGTAACAAGGTGGAAATGTGTCCATATTGTCAATGGAAAATTAAGGTAAATATCATGGTTGTACAGAATCTTAGCAGAATGGCTGTCCACAACCTGCTGATATTTAGATAGGTTGAGTTAGTTTTTTTTAATGCTTTGGGAGTTTAGTCAAGGGTCTGATGTATTTATTATTATTATTATTATTATTATTATTATTATTATTATTTCCATAAATCATAGCTAGTACTTTTGATTCGTTTTTAGGGACCGTATAATGTGGCCTTTTAATGGATTGCAATACCCTATCTCTATTATGTTTCTTTTTTTCAAATGATTGTTATGACATCCATAATTTTTCTTTAATTTCCGATATATATGGAAAGGCAGTGGAAGACTGCAGTAAAAAGTGATATATCTCTACAAAATGAATAAATGAATTCCATTCTTCAGAGGGGTAACTGCGATTCGGGATTACTAGGATGTTTGAAACTTGACTTTTGTGGGATGACTGAATGAGTATCGAAATGTAGAAGAATGAAAACCCCAGAAGATGGACAAACGAAAAAGATAATATATTTGGGTTGGCCTTTGTTTTGCTGTCAGCAGCTGCGAGAAGTCTTAATCTCTCATCACTTTGGTTAGCACTGCTGATTAAATGTCGAGTTTTATATATATATATATATATATATATATATATATATATATATATATATATATATATATATATATATATATATATATATATATAATATTTGTTTATTTATGTATTTTTAGTTCTGATGCAGAATTTTCACAATTTTTTTCGACTGATTTACAGATCTGTTTAGGAATTGAGTAATTACAGAAAAAAACATTCTATTTAAAGAGAGAGAGAGAGAGAGAGGCAATACCCCATATAAAGAGAATACAAAAATGAAACAATCGGCATTTAAGAGCAATTGATATCAGTCACTGGCGTAAACGGACGTGTTTTTCATTTGATCAATTATTTCTTAACGAAATTGATCTTATTTCAACGCAGACAAAGTAAACTACAACTGAAGTGATGGACATAGACCCAGCAATTAATATGTTGAGATTAAATATATTCCTCCCTGCCCGGGCTGCTATAATAACATTCAAGTTGCTAATAATATGCACAAATATTTTACATATTACAAGCAAACTTTTCGCCGAGGAGGGTAAGTTCGGGAAAATATTGCAGAGCCCACGTTAATTATTCAAATTTCGGACTGGCCCCCCTTTCCACTGCCCCCTCCATAAATTTGATGCTTGGAAGAGGGCACATTTTTTCAGAGTTATTACGTAACTCCGAAATACTCGCCTAGGGCAATATTTAAACCTTGGGAAGTTTCCAATTCATTATATCCCGTAGGGGTTTAGTGCCGTCAGTGCACCTCACGCGGTGCATTGTAGGCATTACTTAAGGTTCTTTGTAGCGTCCCTTCGGCCCCTAACCACAATCCCTTTCATGCTTTTTACTGTACCTCCTTTCATATTCTTTCTCCCATTTGACTTTCCACTCTCTCCTAAAATTTTTTCATAGTGCAACAGCGAGGTTTTCCTCCTGTTACACCTTTCAAATCTTTCTACTCTCAATTTCCGTTTCGGCGCTGGATGACCTCACGGGTCCCACTGCTTGGCCTAAATTCTGTATTCCATTCCATTCCGTTCCAGTTCATTTTAGGAGTATCTCAGGGACTCAGAATCCGTCTGCTAAACTAAGGTCACCAATAAACCCTTTTTTCCCGTGCAGTGGGTGGTTCCAGAAGGCGTGTGACCTTTTTGGTTTTCAGCTTATATTTTTGTCATGAGGTTGTTAGATCTATGCCTTCCTCCGTCCCTAGTTCTTCATTGGAGGGGTGGGTAGAGCTTTCGGCTAGCACGCTGTTGGCCCAGCGTTCGACTCTCCAATGAAGAATTAGAGGAATTTATTTCTGGTGATAGAAATTCATTTCTCGTCATAATGTGGTTCGGATTCCACAGTAAGCTGTAGGCCCCGTTGCTAGGTAACCAGTTGGTTCTTAGCCACGTAAAATAAATCTAATCCTTTGGGCCAGCCCTAGGAGAGCTGTTAACCAGCTCAGTGGTCTGGTCAAACTAAGATATACTTAACTTTCTTCTCCGTCCCTGACTGGGAGCCACTGCAGTGGATTAACGACCATGTACTTAATTCACACGCAAGGCCTACAGTGGCCCAATGGATCTTCATGCAGTATGTGCCTATCAGTCTATCCTTTTCCTACACTGGATCCCGTGCCCTTTTGATTGTGAAATGAACTTCCCGTGGCTACATTGAAATATATATATATATATATATATATATATATATATATATATATATATATATATATATATAGATATATATGTACCCATATTTATACACATACACGTATATATATACGCGTATATACGCCCTCGTGTATTTTATGTATAGAGGTATATTATATATCTATATATATCTATCTATCTATCTAATATATATATATATATATATATATATATATATATATATATATATATATATATATATATATATATATATATATATATATATATATATATATATAATTCAGCATGAGCGCCCACTCTTATAGAACAAGGTGAAAAGGCTATTCGATGTGTAAATAATGTTCCAAAGAGCAGAATAATTATTAATAGAAAATGAACAAACATATAAATATCGTAATTAGCATTACATTTAACGTTTCACTGTTCCATTTAATCAAGAGCCTCGTTTCTAGATACATTTGTTTGAATTTATTTATAAAAAAAGGTCTACAACGTAAAATTACAAATGGCGCCATGTAATATCTCACTTTTTCATATTTTTTGAAATTTTTGAAATTTACAATCGTATCTATCTGTTACCACATGTGACATTTACAGTCCTCTTCTCCGTAGGGGGTTAGTGTCATCAGTACATCTCATGCGGTGTACTGTAGGCATTTCTAAGGTTCTTTGCAGCTTCCCTTTGGCCCCTAGCTGCAACCTCTTTCATTCCTTTTGCTATACCTCCATTCATATTTTCTTTCTTCCATCCTACTTTCCACCCTCTCCAAACAACTCCGCCCATAAAATGGAAGGCTGCAGGATCTGCAAAAATACAAAACTGAGAAAAATGCTAGATACTCCCTTGACTTACTACTGATTTTGCAGATACTGCAAATGGGACTCCCTAAATACTCGTGGAAAGCATTGAATAATCATTCTGAAGCTGCAGTAATTCGTGTATTTTGTGTATCACGAGCCCAGTAGGTGGCACATCTCATTTTCGAAAATCTTGCAGATACTGCAGTTTTCCATTTTAGGGCAGAATTGTTTCATAGAAGTGCAGTGCAACAGTTACCTTTCAAACCTTTTATCTCTTACACATACTCATAATAGTTGTCGTTCCTTACTTTTATAGCCGACAACTAGTAATATACAGTTTTAATAACACATAGATATGCAACTTTCGCAGTCCTATCTTTAATTGGGGTCCTCCTATCTTGAAAAAGGTTGGGAACCTGTTACACCTTTCAAACCTTTTACCCTCCATTTCCCTTTCAGCGCTAAATGACCTGATATGTCCCAGCGTTTGGCCCTTTGGCCTAAATTCTATATTCTATTGTATTCTTCTCTACAGTCCTCTTAAATCATTTCATAAAAGATTTGCTATGGCAGACAATGCTGTGTTTCTTACCTGAGGCGTCACTGTAGTAGTTGTCGTACAAATAAAGTAAAATTATTCCCCCCCTTGTGGACTCAAAATTATTTGACGTCAATCTTTGTTTGTGATTTATTTTAATCGAATTCTTTTTAGTTTGTGGTATTTTGGCTGATATTCATATTTATATGTAATTTATTTTGATCATATTAATTTTTACTTATTTTATTATGGCAATATTTAGCTGTGATTTCTCTTGATTATGCTAATTTCTATTAATGATTTATTTTGATTTGTAATTTTACCTCTTTGTACAGTATTCATTTTCATTCCTTTTGAATTTTGATTACAACATTCTTAATGGTCTTGTTTATATGCTTATTTTTATCCAGAACTTCGTTTGGCCATGTAAATTATATTTAATATCTCTCGATGATATTAATATTTATCCAAAACTTCATTTGATCATGTTGATTCCAAAATACAATTCCTTACGACGCATGTTCATTTTTATCTAGAATGTCGTTTGTCTGTATAAATTATATTGAGTCTCTCTCGATGATATTAATCTTTATCCAGAACTCTATTTGATTATATCAATTTTAAAATACGATTCCTGACGACGCTCTTACAAGAGTCCCGTTTTCACTGCAGTAACTGCCCAAGGTGCTAGTTTTTATTCAGCTGTTCAGGAACCAGCAGTCAACAGAAGCCTACCAGCTGTTGCCACTTGCGAATCTCTATTTGTTGGTTATTTGTGCTTTCGTGCGATCTTCGCCAAGCATTGCCGTGTCGTTCTTATCTTGCTGCTTTTGTTTATGAATGTGTGGTCTCTTTTGGGATTTTTTTTTGGGGGGATTATATGTGTTTTGTTGATATGACGGGTAACTAGATAATAGTTGTTCAGACATATATTTATACAAATATTCATACATTTTGTACACACACATACATACGTACACACACACGTATATATATAATATATATAATATATATATATATATATATATATATAATAGGCGTGTGTGTTTGTCTAGTCACATACACAACTTTTTTTTCTCATTCACAAGGCCACAAATATCGTTGAATATAAAATCCACTATACTCTTGGAATAACTTATACAAAAAGGGAGTTATGATTGGTAAGTGCTTCCGCGCCGGCCAGGAATCGAACCCCTGCGGAGGAGAGCTTTAATCAGTTACAATTCCCTTTGGGTGTAAGTCGTTCCCAGGGTATCAAGAAATCGACATTAAACGATATTTGTGGGTAAATATTTGTGAATATATATTTTATATATGTATTTGTGTGTATGTATATATATATATATGTACATATATATATATATATATATATATATATATATATATATATATATATATATATATGTACATATATATGTATATAATTATGTTCCTTTACTCTGTATTCAACGGCATTGCAGTTTCTAATAAGAACAGCCAGTGCTTAAAGTAACTTCAGGTGTGAATTTCACACAGAATCAATAGTCGCACTTTAATGACAGACCTTTGCAAAACTCAAAACGTTTTACATTCCCTAACCACTTCTTGTGTTATTACTTTCTCCGCTTTGTCACGCGCTTTTATGCTCGTTGCATGTTAGTCTGTGGTAAATTAATGACAGGTCTTCCAAATACTCGGCAAGAATATTAAATAGTGGGTAACAGTAAGAAAAGCAAACTCATGTTCAAAGGCAACTCTTTTTATGACTCAAAGAAATTTAGCAAAACAAGTTATCACAACTTTCTCTAGATAATTCTATCATTTACAAATTAAATTCATTCATGAACACGATTTATTTTTACAATCAGTATTGTTTACTTGATCAAATACCAACTTAAAACAAGAAAACAACACTGGCGTCATCGTAATCGTAGTTATTATTATTACTTTTCATGTATTTAACTTCCCTTTCATAACATATAAATTCGGGAAGATTTAGCTTTGTTTAATGTGCCATTGCAAGTTCATTTATACTATAGACCTTGGGTGTATAAAAGTGAGGCTAGACCTCAGTTTAGCTAGTCAGCTTAATTTTGCGATCAGAGGTTAGCATAAGTATTGCTAATATAGGTTAGAACAGCCTAGCCCAGTGGTTTTCAGCCTTTTTTGTGCCCATGGCCCATTTTTGACATCCATGAATACTCATGGCCCACTGCCCTTCTGATTGTGTAATGATGATAATAGAATGATTGTAAAGCACTTTCTGAACACTTTATTAGTTTTACATTTTCATTTATGGAATTATTTTTTAGAACACTTTGTTAGTTATACATTCTCATTTATGAAAGAAGCATTGGCCTGCATTTACAGTAAATAAATCATGTGCATTGTAATCAAAACTCAGATTACACTTTTTTATTTATAAAAGAAAGCACTGGCCTGCATTTACAGTAAATGATTTTTTACTTTTTAAATACTATTTTGAAGACGTCCGTGGCATGGCCCCCCCTAAGAGTTGCCCATGGCCCACAGGTTGAAAACCACCGGCCTAGCCCCAAGGTTGATCTAGGTTGATCATAGGCTTTGCTAATCTACATTACCGTAGGTTAACCTTGTTCATGCAAACGCAAGTTAGCTTATGCAAAACCAACCTGGGTTAGCTTAGGTTATTCAAACCTTTAGTTAGCATAGCATAGACCACTCTAGGTTATACAAGCACAAGTTAGCCTAGGGAATGCCAACCTAGGTCAGCCTAGGTTGTTCAGACCATTAGTTAGCATAGCATATGTTAACGTAGGTTAGTATAGTCTATGTTAGGATACCATAGATTAACCTAGTATATCTCTTTCGAAGTCTTAGCAACATCCCGTTTTCGTTGGTTAGCACTTTGTGCTAGCTTAGCTTTCTAGGCTTATATATCATTCGGTCATTTAAATTGCGAATGTATCCATATATTTACTTTTCCTGTGTATAACACCGATGGGCTGCGCCCGACAGCTGATACCTGTTCTTTCTCACTATTGCTGGTTGGCTTCTTGATAGACATTTGATTGGAATATGAGTTCATATTGCTTGAGATGGAAGGTTCAGTTTTTTAATCTCTCTCTCTCTCTTTCTCTCTCTCTCTCTCTCTCTCTCTCTCTCTCTCAAACACACACACACACACACACACACACACACACACACACACACACACACACACACACACATATATATATATATATATATATATATATATATATATATATATATATATATATATATATATATACATGTATTAAGATTAGCCTTCTCGAACTTCTTTTATTACTTTTTTTGACAGCATGGATTCTATAATATAATATAATAATAATAATGTAAAGTAACTGCTAGACTGCGCCGATCTCTCGTTACCTGACGCTACTCTATCCTGTTACCCGGGCAGTATCGAGTCACCTGATAACCCTGGAATTCCGTTACCAAAATCCCGCCATCCACAGATGTGGCAACTGGGTTTAAATTCATGTGCCAAAAACGACTGGTTGTGTGTGCTTGTGGGCAACTGGTTTCGTCATATATGTGCCCAAGCTGCTCAGAAACTTAACAGTTAAAAACGGACCGTAGCTTGTTTGGATTAGCCTAAAACACTATTGCACCCGCTTTCAGACTTCGCTTCCACGTAATGAGGGCGACTGGAAGTGATTATTATTATTATTATTATTATTATTATTATTATTATTGCGTATGCATTTGTTAGGGATTAGGTCAGAATATCACCAACTTCCCAAGCAAGTTTTGGCAGAATAGGGTGCTCGTACATAAAATTATTATTATTATTATTATTATTATTATTATTATTATTATTATTATTATTATTATTATTATTTATTTTTTTGTCTATCACAAACAACCTATTCGACTGGGTGTTTTTTTTTTTTTTTTTTTTTTATTGTAGTGTGGGGTTCCGGGTTGCATCCTGCCTCCTTATAGTGCAGCAGATTGCTGTAAAAATCGTTCAGATAGTGAAACAAGCATGAAATTTGGCACAAACATTCCTAAGACTACGCTCTCTTAGAAAAGGGCGCTGGCCACCTGAAAATCCAAGATGGCGGCTATTTTTCAAAATGGCCGCCATCTATGTTGAGATTCACTGGTTTGGGAGCATCTATTGGATGGAATATGCCAGTTTTTTTTTTTTTAAACCTCGACTTTTAGGTTATAAAATGTTCCATACCACACATTTTATTGAAAACCCTTACTAAATGAATTGTAACCAAGATGGCGTACAAAATGGTTGCCATAAAAGTTTTTTTTTTTCTATCCACAGCGCTAGCAGACATAGAGACCAACTGTTTTTATTTAATGGTATATTCATGTGATCAGACAGTTTAACTAATATGCTATTTTCAACTGAAATAGTAATGGTATGGTCACATACAACATTGTGTCTAAGACTGTAACCATAAAAAGAAAAGAAGAGAAATACGGACTAAACGCAACCAATCTATGTATAGGTCTCTCAACCTACACCTTTGAAAAATTCGAGGATAAGAAGGTAGGCATAGCATGACACGTTGGATGCTCAAGCTAGATTATCTACTGAAGAGAGGGCAATATTTATCTAGACTTCACATTTGCAAGTGCACAGAGCTGTGCAGGGAAGACCCAGCTTGTAGCACTTGCACCTTTCCCTGACAGCCTGCTTTGCATCCACATTTGGTAAGCTGTTGGCAACTCTTGGCTAAGGGCGAGTTGGTTGTCCAGAGGACTTGCCATGCTTCACCAGACTTTTTGCCATCCCCACTCAGCAGGGTTCTCTGGCTGTGGCTGACACTGGGTGGCCTGCCCCACACACAACCAGCCTGGTACGCAGCACGCTTGGTGTGTTGGAGGAGAGCTCCCCTGGTTGGTGGAATGGCCTCATATGCCCTTTGTTTTCTGGCAAACATATCAAGTCTAGCCTCATCCACAGTGCCAGCAGTGCTGGATCTTTCATACATAAGTATGACAAACCTCTCCAGGACCTTCAGGTCACTCTCTTCCACTGAGAGGGTAGTGACTCAGTTTGGAGAACACAGTGGAGGCCTCTGGAAAGATGTTCCATGTTTGCCAGGCGGTCTTCTTGCCCTTGCTCTGGAAGGCTGACACTGTATCACAGCCTGTGAACGCATGGAAGAAGAGCATGCCATTCACCTTCTCCTGGCCCAGAGAGTTGCACAGGTCATGCACAGCAATCCAGCGCAGGCTCTGGCCTTGGCCAAATGCCACCCATAGCTTCTCTAGCCCTAGATTGTGGAGAGTGGAGAAAGCACTGACTACAACGACAAGAACATCTGTGTCATTTGCTTTAACCGTGATGGTCTTGGCTCCATGTTCTGTGGCATATTTGGCATGGAGAAAGATGCGGGTGTCAGCTTCCTCATGAGAGCACTTTTCCAGTCCTGGTTACACTTGCAGCTGACAGGAAGGATTCTGCAGTTCCAGATGAAGCAACTCCTGCCTCCACCAGAGCTCCTGTCCAACCACTGCCATGAAGAAGAGTACCAAGAGATGTCATTGCTGCCATCTCAATGTGCAGACCACCAAACATTACCAGATACTTGTCTTCGCCATACTGATCAGGCCACTGCCACTGCACCTGCTTTGCTACGGCATAGATTGGCTGATCAGCTGTGATTATGGGTATCTGGCCAGGGTTCAGAAAATCAGTGACATCCTGCACTTTCTGCATCGCGTGTTTGATCGTAGCAACAGAATGAGCCTGATCACGCAGGAGAGGAAGCAATGAAGTTATGGTTACTTCAAATTCTGGGCTTCTCTTCATTGAAGCGTGATGAGCTGACCACGTCAGATTCACTGCATCATCTATTTCCTGGGTGACTATGACCTTGTCTAGCCACTGATACTCCAGTGCAAGCTGTGGCCCCAAGATATCTGTGGGTGGCTTTGGTATTGCAGTGTTTGGTGGCACAGGGTTCTTTGTTTGAAAGGAAGCTGGTGAGATGTTTGTGAATGTGTCCGGCAATTCAGGCACCGACCTCACTTTCTCAGGTGCAAACTTTAGTTGCTGTCTTTCCTGTCCAGTGTTCTCCTTGGTGGGGTGCTGAAATATGGAGATGCTAGTTCCATGGAAGGAGGTAGTGGCAGTAGTTGCAGATGGGTTGTGGTCGATGTTGTCCATCACTGCAGTGGTGAACAACCCCTTTCGCAGTACTGGGGGACAGACCACACCCTCCTCCACATATTTGCTAACTGTGGCATCTCCTAACTGTGCAGAGACCTCCAGTACTCTGTCATAAGAGATACTGAGGCCATACTGATGTAGCATTTCAACCAGGTTTCTCTTCCTGGTTTTGGCATAGACTGAGAGTCCCATGTAGACTGGGAATGGTGTTTCTCTGTCTTTGGAGTGTCTATGAGTTGTTGCTCCCTCTTTGTATCGGGAGTAGCAGTTGAACTGCATGAGCTGTGCAATGGCCTGGTCTGACTTTGATGCTCCAAATTGTAACTGTGACTTGATGTCAGCCCCATGCTCAACCATCCCTACAAACTGGAGCAGGAGAGGAGGCACAGAATTTCGTACACAAGCCTCAGAAAATGTGCCATCAAACCGTGACTGATGATCAAGTATAGACTTTCTGAGAATATTTGCTGCTTTAGCAATGATAACTGCCTCTGAAAGATCAGATGATTGAGCAAGTGCTTTTCCCACATCCTTTTGAAATGCAAGTAATACATCTCTGCCAGATTTATGAGCCTCAAGTTCTGGAATTTCTGCCAGAAGTTTGTCTTTGAGTCTCGTGGAATTTACACTTGGTGACTCTACACCTAATTGTTCCAGACGTTGTTGGTAGAGGTGGCAAATATCTGCCAGCCGAAATGTGACTGGATCATCTGAACAAAGGTTGTTTTCAACAATGTATGTCATCAGTTCTGACAGAACTAGTGGATACACATCTGATTCTGACTCAGTGCTACCTTGGTCTTTCTCAAGGCTCCTCAGGTAGGACCTTTTTCTGTTGTAGAGGGCACAAAGACAGGCATGGTGATACTTAAACTCCTGTGCAATGACATCCCCACCAGTCAACTTAGCAAGGAGCTTGCCATCACTAAGTATCTCTGCACATTCACGCAATTTCAAGTCAAGGCCCTTAGTACTAGCCTGTCTGAGATCAGATGCAGGTGCCACTTTCTCACAGAAAATGCAAACTTCAGTGTCATGACTGGTTCGGCGCAGTTTTGCACGACTAGTCTCAGTGTTGCTGGTCTGGTCATTGATTGTCGCTTGCATGGTCCAGTTTAGTGTTGTTAAACAACAAGCGACAGTTCACATGGTATTTTGCTGCATTTTTTCCTGAGAGTGGCCTCTATGCCATCACCTTCATCCAGCCTTGCTGGATCCATTATCAGTGGCATTTCATTAATTTCACTGAACATGGGAATGTTCCTTGCCAGCATTGTGTACCCATCATGGTCTAGGACATGATGACTTGGAGGTGATGTCAAGTGCTCACCTCTTTTGTCCTTCTGACAAAGACAACACAAACTCCAGTTTGTTTTTCTACTGCTCAATATTGGATTGGCATCACATTCTGCCACGATTTCACTTTTGATTAAGGCCGAGGGGTTATCCTTTACCACCTTAAACAAAGCACACATTCCTGTATGGGATTCAACTAGGTTCGGTCTCCTACACCTAGCCCGATCATTCATCCAGTGCCATTTAAGTCCCGTGTGATCTGTACACCATCCGGGTAAGTACATGAACCATCATGTACGGCCCCCATACCCTTGGCTCGGCTCTCCCGCGCTGGCACATCCTGTCTATTCAGGTGCGGCTATCTAACTATAGCTGGTCTGGGGCTGTTAGAAAGCATTTGGGACACTAAACTAAACTATACTACAACTACTAGTCTAAGACTACAGGATTAGTAAAGCTGGATTAGCTGGCACTGAACCCCATGCTGAGTTACACCGCAGTGATGTCACCAGTGTGCCCTGGTTGTGTGCAGACATACACTCTTTTACATTTATTAATTTTCCTTCAAAATTGATGAGTTATTCGAAAGAGATGGCCTCATTAGGATCTAAAACCACAGAAACCAAGATCCATGCTTAAAACGATAATTGTTGAACGGGCATTATTTCTCATTATAATTATTGTTTCTACCTTTTCTTGGCAGCCATATAGCCCCCATATTTAAAGGTAAACTGTACTGGGAAGCTACAGAAACATAATATTCACAAGAAATAGTATGGAAGAGCTTTACCATATTGCTAGAAGCAAATACATGCCATTCTAGTGAAAAAATTAGCCAAAATCTGTCGATACTGGCCGCCATCTTGGAATTTGGCCGCCATATTAAATTTTTGCGTGGCCAGCGCCCTTTTTCTGATAGAGGGAACTTTAAAGAGCACTTGTGCAAAATTTCATGCTTGTTTCACTATCTGAACGATTCTTATGAAATATGCAATTATCAGCTGCACTATTAGGAGTCCATCACAGTTCTCACTATGTGCGCTGTTTCTAGTAGCACACTTCTCTGCATGATTCCTGGAGCTACTTCGGCACCTAGTTTTTCCAGATTCCTTTTCAGGGATCTTGGGATCGTGCCTAGTGTTCCTATGATTATGGGTACAGTTTCCACTGGCATATCCATATCCTTCTTATTCCGATTTTCAGTTCTTGATACTTAAAAATTTTCTCTCTTTCTTTCTCATCTAATCTGGTGTCCATTATTATTATTATTATTATTATTATTATTATTATTATTTATTATTATTATTATTATTATTATTATTATTCGACAACGAAATCTCATTCTAGATCACTGATGTTTTTCAAAGAGAATTATTTAATTTTCTTTTCTGCGGTTCGTTAATTTTTCGCTTTGTTATCTTTCTTTAACTTGCTTCGGGTTTCTGCTGTTTTAATTATTTTACACAATGTTAAATTAGTTTCATGTTTCAGCACGTAGTTTTATAATGAGCCAAGAGAAGTCGAAACTTATCCAAAAAATATCAATTTCCTGTGCTATAGATGCTTTTAAAAGCATAGCACATTTATTATCGTCACTTGTATTATTCACATTTCGCCAAAGATGAAGATGGGAAGACAGCAAAAATTCATTATCTTGAAAATGTGACAATGAGGTCTCGGGTCCCATTTTCGTTTGGACTGATATAATAAAAATTATGGTGAAGATGAGTTTATGATATTTTCGTCGGATGTGGCAATGGAGAAGATAGTAAAGATTCTACAAAATATTATGTAGCAAGAATTTGGCATTATTATTATTATTATTATTATTATTATTATTATTATTATTATTATTATTATTATTATTATTATTATTATTAGCCCGAAATACCAGTAAAATGTGTATAAATCTCATAGATTTCATTAGATGTAAAGAATTTATTCGAAAGCGAATGGAAAGTAACTAATGGCATGTATCGATAGTATTGATTTTATTATTATTATTATTATTATTATTATTATTATTATTATTATTATTATTATTATTATTAGCCCGGAATATCAGTAAAATTTGTGTAAATCTCATATTTTTCGTTTGATGTAAAGAAGCTATTCGAAAGCGAAGGGGAAGGAACCGTGGCAGTTATCGATAGTATAGATTTTATTATTATTATTGTTATTTTTATTATTATTATTATTATTATTATTATTATTATTATTATTATTATTATTATTATTATTATTATTGTGTAATGAAAATCCACAATTATATAGTAAATATATTACTTTGTAAAATAAACAAAGACTTTCGAACACCCGAACGGTGTTCCTCATCAGTGCTAACGTTATTATTATTATTTTTATTATTATTATTAGCCCGAAATACCAGTAAAGTTTGCATAAATCTCATAGATTCCATTTCATGTAAAGAATTTATTCGAAAACGAAAGGGAAGGAACAGATGGCATTTATCGACAGTACTCTTGTTTGCCATACGTTCCCTGATCTGAGCTACAGACCAAGAGAGGTCACAGAAGGTCACGGGTCTTCAAACGAGAATGTTAAACGAAGCGTAGAAAGGACTTGCGGAATATGTGGCGCAAAAAATGAATGCGATCAAACAAGAAGCCAACCGCACACCCACACACACGCATACACGCACACACTCACAGATGCAAACCCACATACACATTTACAAATACACACACAAACACATATACATACACACACACCTACACTAACAAACCTACTGACACTCACTCTCGCAAACATATACACATACACACTTACAAACGCACACCCTTACTCACACAAACATCCACACCCATACTTAAGAACACACACACTTACAAGCACACATACACCTACACTCATGCAAACACACACCCACACTTACAAACATACACACACACATTCATATTTACATACACACACTTACAAACACATACACAAACGCTTACAAACACACATGCACATTCATACACACGGAGGACTGGAAGTACCAGCGTAGTTTGAGACGATTAATAAACCCGAAAAAAAACGGGGAAAAAAAAAGAGAAAAGAGCACCCGAGGGAAAGGTAGGGTTGAATGGCCCATATTGGGAACCTGTTTTTACAACCGGTGTTGCGAACCAGTTGCCGCCAAGAGGAGAAGGAGCAGAAGAGGAACAGGTACCCAGGGTCCTCGGAATTTCACGTATTCTCTCTGCAGGTGAAATTCTTAATTTGTGTGCTTGCAGCGGCAGGCAGCCCTGATGGAAGAAGACTGACTGGAAGACTGACTCTGCGTATGATTAGCCTTTGTTTTTGGAAAGTGCACAGTTCCCTTAAAGAGTTTTTTAGACTTTGTTTTTGCTAAGTGTTCTCACGACTTTTTTTTTTTTTTTTTTTCATTCAGAAGGCTCGGACATTTTATTTGATTTTTTGTTTTTAAAAGGTGTATGACTTGAAAAATGTGTGCTTTTCGTATGGATTTCATTGAAAGTTATCGATTTTCCTTGGGTCTGAAAGTTATCTTTAGTTATCTGTAAAAGAAAACTATGGAGATGAGTATTTGTCTGTCCGTCCGCACTTTTTCTGTCCGCCCTCAGATCTTAAATACTACTGAGGCTAGAGGGCTGCAAATTGGTATGTTGATCATCCACCCTCCAGTCATCAAACATGCCAAATTGCAGCCCTCTAGCTTCAGTAGTTTTTATTTTATTTAAGGTCAAATATGGCCATAATCGTACTTCTGGCAGCATAGGCACCACCACCCCAGCCACCACCAGACCGTGGCTGAGTTTCATGGGCCGCGGCTGAGAGTTTCATGGGCCGTGGCTGAAAGTTTCACATAGCATTATACGCTGTACAGAAAACTCGATTGCGCCGAAGAAATGTCGGCGCATATTTATTTCCTTATGTTCTAAATCTACTTTTCGTAATTTTTTTTTTTTTTACATAATATTGAAAGATGGAGACTTCAATATGTTTTTGCTATTCATTTAAAGCATGTTTTTATTTTCTTAACTTTCGAAAAGGGGTAGATTTTCCGTATGACTATTGGTTTTTTTTACGAAAGGAGATTACATGTATGACTGATTTTTTTTTCGTTCAAAAGGTGCAAAGAGAGAGAGAGAGAGAGAGAGAGAGAGAGAGAGAGAGAGAGAGAGAGAGAGAGAGAGAGAGCGCGAGCGCGAGCGCTCTTGCGTGCGTACTTGCGGAGATAAGCCCGGCATGATGAAAGGAAAAACACGATTCTGATTATGAAATGTTATTTCTTTCTTTCTCTCCTCTCCCTCTTCTTCTTCTTCTTCATCTTCTTCTTCTTCTTCTTCTTCTTCTTCTTCTTCTTCTTCTTCTTCTTCTTCTTCGTTTCGTGACTGCAATGTTTTGAGCTCGATGCTGATTAACTGAAGGACGGCTCTGCAACCTTCGAGTACAATGTACGTAGTCATTCTTGCAAACACTCTCTCCTTTGTATAATTTCATTTTCATAAATATATAATGAATGAATTTTTTGTCACATGCACGGTTGACTTTTTGGGTTCATAAATATATTGTATAACATTATATATATTATAATGTGTATATATGTATTTATGCATATATATATATATATATATATATATATATATATATATATATATATATATATATATATATATATATATATATATATATATATATATATATATATATATACATTATACACACACACACACACACACACACCTACCTATAAACCATGCACTCATACATCGTCTTAGATAACGTTAGCCTCATACCCTCTACAAACCTGCCTGCGAACCACAACAGTCGAATTATCACTAAGTACGAAATTTACTGATTAAGTCAACTCAAAATACCGTAGGGATACCCAGGAAACGTTTCTGTGTCTTGCTGCAAGTCATCACATCCCGTCGGATCGATCCCTGGAATCTTTTGCTGGCGAGGCGAGGTTAGTAGACACCGAGGCACTAAATAAATAATTAAGTTGAGTTAATTAGCTTATAAAATTTGTGAAAGGTATAGAAGAAGAATGTTTAGATTTTAAGGGACAGTGATAGTGTTTTTTTTTTAATGGCTCCTGTAAACGGCGATCTCATTTCTAAATTAATGGGCACGCTCGTTCAAAAGTCTGCACCTCGCGGGGTGCACTGTAGGCATTACTGAAGGTTCCTTGCAGCGTCCCTTCGGCCCCTATAGCTGCAACCCCTTTCATTCATTTTACTATACCTCCATTCGTATCTTTCTTCCATCTTGCTATCCACCCTCTCCTAACAATTATTTCATAGGGCAACTGCGAGGTTTTCCTCCTGTTACACCTTTCAAACCTACCTACTCTCAAATTCCTTCCCAGCGTTGAATGATCTTATAGGTCCCAGGGCTTGGCCTTTGCCCTAAACTCTCTATTCCATTCCTTCCCCGTTCGATAGTCGAATTCAGTACCGCATCGATTGTACAAATGAATCCTGTCGAATTTCCGAGGAACTCGACAGAAAACCCGCCCTGACGAAGCAGCTTTTGTGAAATTTGAGAAACCGCTTAAAGGAAGAGTATAGCGCTGTATGAAAAAAGGAAAAAAGATGGTGGTACAAGGGGTTGGCTCAAAAGTCAGCTGTCGGTGGACCTTTATTCAGTGTCAAATTCGTTCGCGAGTTATTGCTCCTGCGTCTTATTTTTCAGCGTCTTCTTGCCCTCCGCTTTCTCATTTTTTCCTGTATTAGCCTAACGTTTCTTTTTATCAGTATTCGCCAGTTCCTCCGTCAGTAGCCTTAGATAACCGTTAGCCTAGTTCTACGACAGTTGCCTGCTCTCTCTCTCTCTCTCTCTCTCTCTCTCTGCTTTTACGCGCTTCGCTTTCACCAGCTTTCTCTTCTCTCTCAGTACTATCTCGGTTTACTGTTTGCAGTTGGCGCAAGTCCTTCTGAATTATTCATTTTCATTTTTATCTCGTCATAACTCAGAGTCATTTCTTAAGAAAAAGGAGAAAAATTAAATACAAAATAAAAATCAGTCGGTTGACACATCTTTCATGGCCATTTGGACAAATATTGCTTTCATCTGTCAAAGAAGGAAAAACAAATGCACTCACTGACGCAGACTTGTGCTTGTGTTTACACACATATAATTTGCATATACGGTATATAAGATATATATATATATATATATATATATATATATATATATATATATATATATATATATATATATATATATATATATATATATATATATATATATATATATATATATATATATATATATAAACACCTCCCGCTTATCTATAGCTCACAGATAACTTAGCGTTGAGAGAAAAGACTGTTCTTCTGTAATTCGTATTTTACATTGACTGATTATGTGTATTTCAACTGACTCCAGCATGTGATCAATACACGGCGTTGTGTATCGGGTTCTGTCGTACCTAATAATTATCAGTGATCTCTCTTCTTCTTTTAACGTGCTTTTTTCCCATTTGTATGGGGTCAGCACGATGCCTTCTTTTGAGGACTTTGATTTGGCTTTGGGGTAGACTTTGTAGTCTCGATCGGCTGCCCTGCCTGTCATCGCTTAGATCCTGGTAGCGTATGTACCTCAGTGATCTATCCAGCTCTGTCTGTCTTTTTACCATATTAAGCAATGTTCCCTAACAGGGGGGTGGCTCTTAAAAGTAGAAAAGACTAGGATCACTGTCAGTTCCATATTTAGAGTTAAGGGTCGTGGATAAACACCATTTGCAGAAAGCGGTCACAAAACAACAGCGGCTGCTTCATATTCCGACATAGAAGACTCGCCAGCATTTGATGAACCTTTATATGTACATTATATACTGTATACAGTATATATATACATATATATATATATAATATATATATATAATGTTTATATATATGATATTCAGAAGATAAATTATTCATATGGAACAAACCCATGTATATGTAATTCAGAAGGTAAACCACTATTCATATGGAACTTTTCTATATATATATATATATATATATATATATATATATATATATATATATATATATATATATATATATATATATATATATATATATATATATATTATATATAAATAGATGTATATGTATATGAATGTACGCGTGCACGTATGTACATATTTGTATGCTTGTGCGGAGGTCCACAAACAAACTTCATTTCCTAAACTTACACAAACATGCGAACAGAAGATACAGCTAAACGAAGACATTCTCTGTTCCTCCTCAACCCCTAACCAGTCAATCTCTCTCTCTCTCTCTCTCCCCCTCCCCGTCTTGAGGAGGTAGAGGTAGAAAGAGAGAGAGAGAGACATAGATAGAGAGAGAGTCATGTACCCCAGTGACTCCTTCGCCGGACGGCCCTGTTCTTGCGTGAGTGTTGCCCTCAAGTGGTGTAAGTGGTTTGCCGGTGGGTCGCTGGCTCCGGCTCGTCATGTTCCTCGGTCACCCCGCCGAATGTGAAGGGAAAGGGGCCGAACGCTGACGCACGCATAACTTAGAGAGAGAGAGAGAGAGAGAGAGAGATTTGAAAGTAAAATAGTTCTATGGTGCCGGCACCGGGAAATAATTTTTTTTGTTGAAGCTTCCCACTTGATAATTAATAAGATTTTAGGAGATACACAGGCATAGAGAGAGAGAGAGAGAGAGAGAGAGAGAGAGAGAGAGAGAGAGAGAGAGAGAGAGAGAGAGATTTGAAAGTAAAATAGTTCTATGGTACCGGCGCCGGGAAATAATTTATTTTGTTGAAGCTTCCCACTTGATAATTAATGAGATTTTAGGAGATACACAGGCATAGAGAGAGAGAGAGAGAGAGAGAGAGAGAGAGAGAGAGAGAGAGAGAGAGAGAGAGAGAGAGAGAGAGAGAGATTTGAAAGTAAAATAGTACTATGGCACCGGCACTGCGAAATAATTTTTGTGTTGAAGCTTCCCACTTGATAATTAATAAGATTTTGAGAGATATATAGGCGGAGAGAGAGAGAGAGAGAGAGATTTGGCAACCGGCGCCGAATGTGAATTAGTTATTACTGTAAAAAGCGATCCATCATGACAACCAGTAAGATTACAAGGGTCAAAAAATCTTGATAAGTATTCTCACAGTGTATTACAGTACAATGTATATACAGCTTCAAATACTCACGAAATCATTCACACATTTTAGATATATAATATATATTTTGCGTGTGCGTGTGTGAGATGGATTTTTTTTTTGTATTTACGACACTCCATGAGAAATTGATAACTCAGTTCATTTCCGTTGTATTATTTTTTTTATTTTTCGTTCTTTTGAAAGTAACGGAAAGGTTACTTCTCGGGCATGCGTAGATGCTGTCTTGTTCACAAATGCACGTATGTTAGCTGAGGCAAACACACACACACACACACACACACACACACACACGTGCAGTCTCACATAAACGTATTTAGTTCCAGTGAACTGGAAAAAACAAAAAGAATATGGTGGAAACCACTGCCACATTCAATCTCGCACCGAATGAGTCTTGTGGAGTTTTCGTGTGCCATCTGTTTCAATTTTCTTCCCATCTGTGAATAAGGAACTCAGACATACTCCCTTCGCCTTTACTTCCTTCTGCATTTGACTGCATAATTACCGCACAATTACCGCTTCCTGTTCCACTTTCGTAAGAAGACGACCAAGCGCTTGCACAGATCGAGTTTAGACATTTTGCTCCCTGGCTGCGAGGCTTTATCTCGATGTGGCAACGCTGCTTTTTGTATATCAAGGAGACGGCCTCTATAGGGCTGACCTGGTACTCCAAAAAAAAAAAGATGAAAGTTAACGGTGTGCGAGAGAGAGAGAGAGAGAGAGAGAGAGAGAGAGAGAGAGAGAGAGAGCGAACATATTTCCTGCATAATACTATTCGCACCTATGTCTGCCACTCAGGTAAGTTGATGAATATTAATTATCTGTGACAAATATGCAGATGCAATATAGATTGGAGTTGTTTTTGCACGCTAGTTTGCCTTGTTTGATAGACGGACAGACAGACGCACGGAGAGAGGGCGGGACAGTTATTCGGTCTGTAAATTCTTTTGAGTACCAGATATTTAACTACTTCAGGTTTTTTTTTTTTTAATAAGATCAGCATTTTTGTTTAACTTTTCTCAGTTATTGTTTATGCCTATCTATCTATCTATCTATCTATCTATCTATCTATCTATCTATCTATCTATCTATCTATATATATATATATATATATATATATATATATATATATATATATATATATATATATATATATATATATATAATCTGCTGTTTATATTTCTCGTCATTTATTACTTGATCTCTTAATAACTATATATACTTAATTTCATCTTTTCGTGACTATATCTGCTTCCTTTGTTCTTATTTTTCATAGTAAGTTAGTGCCATTTTATGTTGATTTGATAGGAATATTTTACACGTGTTGAATTCAACGATAACGTGCAACAAAAAGAGCAACTTGCTGAACAGATACAGTACAGTAATTGTTTGTTTACACATCTTAAAAAAATAAAAGGACAATGAAATTGCGATTTGTGATTCACATGAACACGTCCACATTATCATCTCAGCTCACACGAATTAAATCTCTTTTACTTAGAAAGTAATTTCCGTGTCATCCAGGCGAAACCTTCCATACCTTTGCAACATCCCTTGGCAGGAATAATCGCACCATCTCTGTCGCAGCATTCTTTCTTTGCCATGACGCGCTGGTGTAGTTATTTTCGTCTCAGTTCTCGTGACGAATTTCAGGCGACGCAGCTCCGCCGTTATTGAGCGTACTGGCGTTGCTATGCTAACAGTTGGTTTTGTAAATGACTGTCTAATCTTTCCCCGCGCCAACAGCTGTTATTGTGGAGGACGCTGACTTTATATCATTAACAGCTGTTATCTCGTTGGTCGCTTTCTGTACGGCAATAGAAGCTGTTGTTGCGGAAGGCGCTCTCCCCTTTCTCTGCAGTTCTAACAGCTGTTACGATGGAGGCTGCTGTCTGTACAGCGCTAACAGCTGTATTTATGGAGGCTGCTGTTTTGCAGCACTAAAAACTGTTACTGTGGTGGCTGTTATCTTTGCAGTGCTAGCAGATGTTTTTATGGAGACCTCTTTACTTGCAGCAGTAACAGGTGTCAGTATCTGCTACGACAATATTTGTAGTAGTAACAACTTTTTTGGTTTTATAAAGGCCACAAACATTGCAACACTTCCTTGCTACGCTAACATCTGTTTGTATGAATGCCTGATTATTTGCAGTAATGATAGCAGTTATATTTCATGCCATTATCTTTGTTGCAATAGCGGATATTAGTATGGGGGACACCGTATTCGCTACGCTAGTAGGCTACTTTGTAAGGTATTGCCATATCTCTACAATACTGAGGACTTTTTATGGAAGCTGTTTTCTTTGCTGTGCTAACCAGCAGTTTTTTTTTTTTTTTTTTTTTTAATCCGAGGTCGCTATCTTAGCATACGCTCACATCAGGAATATGAAGATTTTTTTTCCTTCGGTGGAGGCCGCTGCCTTTGCTACGAAACAGCTGTTTCTTGTATTTTTTTGTCTGGGCAGCTGTCTTTGCAAAGGCAAAAGCTGTATTTATTTAGGCAGCTATCTTTTTAATTACCGTTATAAGTTGCAGATGAATATAAGATATAATGAGTATCAATTGCTATAATGAGTATCAACTGCTACGATAAATTGACTTAATCCTTTCATGTTTTGAACCGGTTGAAAAAAAGCAACATTTATAAATGGCACAAGAGAGATTAGACACCTGTTCCGACCACAAGTCCGGATAAAAGACAAGGGTTCCGGGAACGCGCAACAAACCTTAGTGGTATGGGGCAAGCGGTAACAAGGACCGAAAACACAGATTTAGACTAAACTAATAATTTTTGGAAATTTCATAAAACCTCAAAATTTCTCTTGCATCTTCGGTGTTTCCAGGACAGAATAGCATTTAACTTTAAAGACCGAAAAGTGGCGATCGATGCGAGGATTTTATGTAGGCTATTTATCCGTCTCGGTTCTCATCGCAGAGGGAGGGAAAAATCACCATTTAGTAGCGTGAAATTATATTAAGAAAAGTGACGTTGTTGTGATAAGATCGCATCATTGACAATTTAATCACCTAAAGAATTAAACCAAACGACTGTAAAGAACTATTATTTGTCACCTATTGATTACTAAAGTGTGATTGTTCTGACGATTTTTAGTTATTTATTTATGTTTCTGTTGATTTGTGTTGTTGATTTTTGCGTATTCATTTGTTATTTATTTGATTTTGTTACTTAATGATGGATGAAATATAAATATAATGGTGTTAATTTTATTGTATTTATATTTCTGTTGTTGGTTTATGTTTATTAACTTGCCATTTATTTGCTTTTGGTACAGATGAGTCTTATTTTTATTTTAGTAATAATAATAATAATAATAATAATAATAATAATAATAATAATAATAATAATAATAATAATAATAATAATAATAAAGTCCGAGGGGATCTTGTTTGTCCTACGCCGTGTGACAGTAGGGGGGACATGACACAGTGACCCACCCCTGCAAACCGGTTTGTCCGCCCCGGGTGGGGGCGGGGTAGGTAGGAGAACGGGAGGGTATGGGAGACATCCACCCTCCTCTAGCAAACCTGTTTGTTCGCCCCGGGTGGGGGCTGGGTAGGTAGGCAGGGGATCGGGAGAGCAGCGCCGGGTTCCAGCGAACTTAGCGCGCTCCAACAAGCTCGCAATAATAATAATGATAATAATTTAAAAGTTCTCTCTCCTCTACAGTATACTTCACAGGTAGACTCTTATCTAGCATGAATACAAAATGGTGTTCCGTCACGAACAGGTTCCTTTTCTCTCTCTCTCTCTCTCTCTCTCTCTTTCTACCCCGTTACAAGCGTGTACATTTTTATCTTAATTGCTATTGAATGGTTCAAGGTTTTCTTGGCAACGAGAATAGCAGTTGTTCATTTCATTCGTTATTGATTTGCTCTCTCTCTCTCTCTCTCTCTCTCTCTCTCTCTCTCTCTCTCTCTCTCTCTCTCTCTCTCAAGTACAGTAGTCTGACCATGATAGTGTTTTGATGGTAATAGGGTTCACCAGAGTGGTGTAGTATATTTCGTCATGTATTCATGCTATATTTGTGCTCTCTCTCTCTCTCTCTCTCTCTCTCTCTCTCTCTCTCTCTCTCTCTCTCTCTCTCTCTCTCTCTCTCCACAGTATTCGTGAGTGTTCATTGCTTCGTCTAAATGGATATACCATCAAAACGGGAGGGCTTCGACGAGGTAATTCTCACCTCACTGGGGTGAAACCATTCACATGATATTCGTAAGATATTCTGTGCCTCAGTTGCAAAGAGATTGACTTTAACTGTACAGGTAACCAATCATCTGCAAATCACTTTTCAATCTATCTAATCTGTCTATTTTTGTATTTATTGAGCTGTCTATCTATCTATCTTATTCAGATGAAACTGATAACCCTTTGCCCTTTTTAACCCTGACTGCGACCCACCACAGTCGACTAATCCTAAGGTATTTCAGTTCTGAGGTCAACAGTAGATTTCTCAGGCAAACGATCCATTGCCCTCTCCTGTGGGATCGATCTTGGGTCTCTAGCTTGTAATGCGAAATCTCTCTCTCTCTCTCTCTCTCTCTCTCTCTCTCTCTCTCTCTCTCTCTCTCTCTCTCTCTCTCTATATATATATATATATATATATATATATATGTATATATATATATATATATATATATATATATATATACATATATATAATGTGTATATATATTCATTCATGTCTGACTTGAATACCGATGCTCTTTCGTATACACTTTATTATTTAAAAAAAAAAAGTCAGGTATTTAGAAGGTAAAATTATCAGTAGGCCTGTGAACTAAAATCATGACTTCCGTTTATCATGTAATAGGTAATGTTTCAGAAGTTCAATGAACTATTTCGTTTCACAGGTACTTTTTCCATCAGCGCTAGAGCGCGTTTGTCGCCTCCAGACTTTAGAGGATGATGGTGACCTATTAGAGGATGATTGTGACGTATTTATCTATAGAGGATGATTGTGATCTATTTATCTTTAGAGGATGATTGTGATCTATTTATTTTCAGAGGATGATTGTGATCTCTTTATCTTTAGAGCATGATTGTTACTATTTATCTATGTATCTTTCTTCTTCAGTTTCCGGAAATCGAATTATCACCGGTTATGAAATGACAGAAATGCAAGTGAGAAAAGAAAAAGTGTTGCATTGCTAACAACTAACTTCTGCTTTCAGTCAGTTCATATTGAGTTCATAATATCGATAGTGTTGTTGTAGATTCAGCTGGCCTTATGCCCAGCACGGGCTCTTGCTCCAGGAGCAGCCCATAACATGTTACACATACAAGGAAGGGGAAAATTTCGCATACGCAACAGAATTAGACAGTCAGGATGTGTTAATTTCTAATAATAATAATAATAATAATAATAATAATAATAATAATAATAATAGTGTTAGTAATAGTAATAATTATTAATTCCAACAGCGTAATAGTTTTATTTTATAAGAGTAAATTGGGAAAGGTAAGTGTGAATAATAGATTTTTAATTTTCGTTATATTAGATATTCCAAGTAATTTCCTGGTTTTTAAACCGCCCAGCCTGTCATTCATTCAGAAAAAAGGAAATTTATTTGAATTGAGATACCCAAATTAAATCCGAGGATTTCGTCTCAAGAATGTGTCTATTGTAGAATCATAGATCTTGATTTCATTACTTTTTTAGGCAAGTATGTTGATTATATTCTCGTTACTCAGTTTATTTTGTGGGTGTAACGCATTTTCTCTGAGGCTGCGAATACAGTAACACCTCAGCTTAGCAGGCACTCTGGGGGTCTGGCCTTTCTGATAATTAGCAAAGCCTATTAAGAAACAAAGACCCTACACTGTAGTATTTTCTCTCCGTTGTGGGTTAGTGCCGACATTGCACCTCACGTGGTGCATTACAGGCAGTGCTTAAAGTTCTTTGCAG
>NC_089749.1:53083607-53118607 GCF_040412425.1 Macrobrachium rosenbergii | reverse complement strand
TCCATGCTTCATGAAATATATGTTTTTATTACCGAAAGTATGCGCATTTATTTATTCTGGAAAGGTTAAAATCCTTTGACAAACGTTGACAATTTCTTTGAGGAATGTATTGCCGTGAAAGTAAAAGAACAGGGTTTGATTTGGAGAAAGAAAATAAGAAAGAAAACGAGGTAGAATAATAACAAGTAAAAAATGCGCCGAAGTTTTTTCAGGGCAATCGAGTTTCCTGCACAGCGTATAATCAGTGCCACCGAAAACAGATTTACCTTTCGGTGGTCTCGGTATAATTCTGTATGAGCCGCGGCCCATGAAACTTTAACCACGACCCGGTGGCCTATCCTATTTCGTTGCCGGAAGCACGATTATGGCTAACTTTAACCTGGAGGGTGGATGATTTTCATACCAATTTGCAGCCCTCTAGCCTCAGTAGTTTTTAAGATCTGAGGGCGGACAGAAAAAAGTGCGGACAGAAAACAGCGCGGACAGAATAAAGTGCGGACGGACAGAGAAAGACGGCACAATAGTTTTCTTTTACAGAAAACTAAAAAGATGTATGTTCATTACAGCGTTAATGTTTTATTGTTTGCCACAGAGTGATTTTCTGTAAGGGGAATTAAGAAAACATGACACATATCACATCATAATTATAATATATGCATTTCTTACAGTTCACAAACCAGTAATTTCCCTTAATTAAATAATTTTCTTTGCCGAGATTTCTTAATTTTAACACGTCAGTCTGCAGTTATTTTTTATGATGATCAAATTTTCAGTATTTGTCATTCTTGTTTTACAAAATGGGTAAATAACTTCAAGCAACAAACCTAAAGAAAGGCACAAACTAGCAAGTTAGTCTTCCACGGAAGGTAGAATAAAAATCAAATGAAAAAGAAACAGGAATTAAAGCGATAGGAACAAAAGCAAGCAAAAATAAATAAAAAAAGTTTCAAGAATAGAAAAATAACAATAAACACGAAGCGAAGCAAGAGCAAAGAAACTGAAAACAAGAATGAAATCAGAAAGCGAAAAATGCGATTTCCATAACTTCCAGACGCCAAGAACCCTTGATGAATTTAGCGGACCCCGAACCAGTTATGTTCAACTGTTTTGATTTTTTTTTCCTCCTTCAAGACCTGTCATCCCATCTGGGAGACCAGCGCTTGAGCTTACGTACGTCCGACCGGCCGCTGAAGAGAGATGAGCTGGTCAGCATCCGACATCCTCTCTCTCTCTCTCTCTCTCTCTCTCTCTCTCTCTCTCTCTCTCTCTCTCTCTCTCTCAATTTTCCACCCATGTCCGTCTAACAACTCGAACAAGACACGTCCAACCAATTTATGGGGGTCGATTGGTGGTGCCTCTTAAGTCTTTTTTTTGTGTGTGGAACCTGTTTTACGGGATTCTAGCCTTTTAGAGGTTTTTGCGAATCTAGGTTTTCCGATTTTAGACTCCCGTAACGCGCATGTGGGACTATGCATGCACAAATACACGTACTCCCATTCTTTTTGATATCCAATTCTCTGCGCAAATGTTCCACTTACAGGGTGTCGCTTGAGCGAGGTATATTCGACACCTTTTAGCAACTTGACTTTGCATCAGCTTATCAGTAAAAATTTATTTATTGTATTTTTAATATTTGTGTCAAACTGAAGCAGCGCATGCTCCGTAAGGTGGTGATATACAAACAGGGTCTTTAACAGTTCCAGATTCACCGCCAGTATTGACTACTTGGTGCAAATTTTGTTAGCTAAAATCTAAAATATGCCACCATATGACGCTCACTGAAAATGGCCAAAAGATGCCAGATAACATGCTCGTGTAATACCGCTTGAGACTGATAATAGGTGTCCGAAAATGTGTTCGTGTAACTCAGCCTCAAGATGCTGGAAGATGCCAGATAACGTTCATTTGCGACATTGCCTGAAGATGGTAAAAGATCACAGTGTTTGCGCACGTGTGACTCTGCCATAAGATGATGGAAAACGAGAGAAAACCTACTTTTGCGAAACAGCCTGAAGATGATGAAAGGTTTCAGAGAATGTGCTTTCACGACATTCTGAAGTTGATAAGAGATGCTATGAAAGTAATTTGCATGTGCGAAGCTACCTGAAGACGATATAAGGTGCTAGTTGTCTATATGACATTGCCTGAAGATGATAACGGGTACAAGAAAAAAAGTAAAAGAAAGAAAATGTGCTCATGTAGCACTGACGGAAGATGCTAGATGATGACAGAATACATGGTCTTGTGACACTGCCTGAAGTGTCAAAAATTATGCAGACCCAGTTGTAGCTTCTTAACTGTCATGTTAAGGTAACCATGTACAAGAACATGAGGATATTTCACTTTGTTCTTGTCCATTCTTTTGTTCAGGTCTCCCTCTCTCCTCCTCTGTATGCTTTTCTCGTTCTTTTCCATCCAGTTTTATAAGATTATCTTTCCATTTTCTCTCTCGGTGAAAATAATGTTTTTCGTTCTCTCTCCCTTGCTTTCGCTTCTACGCGGTTGCTATAGCGACACTGTTCTATTTACCCGTGTTTTCGGCTCCTTTATCCTTTGATGTTGTGACATTCACTGGACGATATGTGGAATTAAAAGACTGCTTGATTTTATTATAGATTAAAATGCTTAAGAAATCTTGAGAATTAAATTAAGATGCTTAAGAAATCTTGAGAAAGAAGTTAAGATGCTTAAGAAATCTTGATAAATAAATTAAGATGCATAAGAAATCTTGAGAAAGAAATTAAGATGCTTAAGAAATCTTGAGAAAGAAATTCAGATGCTTAAGAAATCTTGAGAAAGAAATTAAGATGCTTAAGAAATCTTAGGAAAAATTAAAATGATATAGAAATCTTGGGAAATAAATTAAGACGCTTAAGAGATCTGAAGGAATCAATTAAAATAATTAAAAAAGCTTAAGAAATCTTAAGAAATATCATATGCATAAGAAATAAAGTGATTAGGAAAATCAAGAATTAAATTAAAATGCTTAAGAACTCTTAAGAAATAAATAAAAATGCTTGAGAAATATTAAGAAATAAATTAAAATGTTTAAAAAGTCTTAAAATAAATTAAAATACTTAAAAAATCTTAAAAAATAAATTTAAATCTTAAGAAATCTTCAGAAGTAAATTAAAATGCCTAAGAAATTTAAAAAATGAATGAAAATGCTTAAAAAATCTTAAGAAATAAATTAAAATGTTTAGGAAATCTTAAGAATTAAATTAATATGCTTAAGGAAGCGTAAGAAATAAAATGCCTAAGAAATTTTAGGAAATAAATAAAAATGCTTAATGAATTCTAAGAAATAAATTGAAATACTTAAGAAATTTAAGAAACAAATAAAAATGCTTAATGAATTCTGAGAAATAAATTGAAATGCATAAGAAAATCTTAAGAAATATTCATGTTTATAGGCGTCCAGACTGCCAATTCCTGATCAGTTGAGTAAGAAGCAACGTGGTTATCAGAAATAAGGACGGCACAGCTGGTGCTAGAAAATGAAGGAATAAATGAATCGGTCAGTAAATGATTGAATGAATGAACTGATAAATGCAGAAAAGAAAATCAGACCATAAATTCACACAGACCAATCAAACACTTCGAAGTTTGTCAAGAGGTATGTTGGACGAGAATTATTATTATTATTATTATTTTTTTTTAATTTATGTAATTATCGACAAGAGGGAAAGAAGGTCAAGGGTGTAATAATATTGATCTGAATTCGAGAAGAACGATTACTATCATCAGCCCAACAGAATACACTTTGATTGCTGTTATATTATTTTCAGGTATCATTGACGTGCATCAGTTTTAGGAGTCGTTTCTTCTTTTCACGTCCTGTGGTCACCATACACATATCACTTATGTATACTTTTCATATTTTTTGAATATCATCCTGTTGCATAACATCATAGAAAGTTATAAGAGAGGATTGCAAGTCTGGCACAAATTCCTGTTTTGTTTATTAACAGACAGGGATCTGTGAACCATCTCATGTACTGTGACTGTTCTTTCTCCCTCTCTCTCTTTCTCTCTCTCGTTACGGGCTGCTCTATGAGCAAGAGCCCGTGCTGGCATAACGCCAGCTCAGTCACAAACAACAACAACTCTCTCTCTCTCTCTCTCTCTCTCTCTCTCTCTCTCTCTCTCTCTTTGTTACGGGCTGCTTTATGAGCAAGAGCCCATGCTGGCTAACGCCAGCTTAATCACAAACAACAATATCCTTCTCTCTCTCTCTCTCTCTCTCTCTCTCTCTCTCTCTCTCTCTCTCTCTCTCTCTCTCTCTCTCTCTCTCAAGCGTATATGCTATATAATATGCGCTTTTGTGAACGTGGGAAAGTAAAGACGAGAAGAACAGAACTTTTTCGATATTAAAGCGAATACCAAGTATATATGATTAGTTGCAAGAATAAATATATAAATTCGGATGCTAAGTATCGGATATATGGTCAGCGCATAGCTATCACAAATAGCGAAGTGGACACTCCAGTGACTAGTTAATTAAGCAAGACAAAAATGACCAATTACTCTATAAAGTGGTGTGGAAACTGACAAGTTTTTTCAGATCAGCAAGTTTGTCTTACGGTCCAGAATCATGTCATTTTATTAAAATGACTGTTAGGCTATGCTGTAACTCAGCAGGGTCCAAGCATAACATGTTTTTTTGGAGGGCAAGTTATAGAATGAGAATGCCAAGGGGCCATATGTGTTAATTTGAAGCTGTACAGTTTAATTTGAACATGTCTGAGAAAATACTTATTGCTGGGGTTTTAATTATCAGATCATTCTTTGCTGGAGTTGTAATTTTAATAATATTTATTGCTTGAGTTTTGATTATCAGAACATTTATTACTGGGGTTTTAATTATCAGAGCAGTTACTGCTAGTTTTAATTTTCAGAGAATTTATTGCTCGAGTTTTAATTATCATAGCATTTATTGCTGGAGTTTTAATTATCAGAGCATCTTATTGCTGGAGTTTTAATTATCAGTGCATTTATTGCTGGAGTTTTAATTTTAAGAATATTTATTGCTTGTGTTTTGATTATCAGAGCATTTATTGCTGCAGTTTTCAATTTCAGAGCATTTATTGCTGGAGTTTTAATTTTCAGAGTATTTATTGCTTGAGTTTTAATTATCAGAGCATTTGTTGCTGGAGTTTTAAATTTCAGAGCATATATTGATGAAGTTTTACATTTCAGAGCATTTATTGCTGGAGTTTTAATTATCAGAGCATTTATTGCTGGAGTTCTAAATTTCAGAGCATTTATTGCTGGAGTTTAAATTTCAGAGCATTTATTGCTGGAGTTTTAATTATCAGAACATTTATTGCTGGAGTTCTAAATATCAGAGCATTTATTGCTGGAGTTTTAATTATCAGAGCAATTATTGCTGGAGTTTTAAATATCAGAGCATTTATTGCTGGAGTTTTAATTTTCAGAGCATTTATTGCTGAAGTTTTAAATTTCAGAGCATTTATTACTGGCGTTTTAAATTTCAGAGCATTTATTGCTGGAGTTTTAAATATCAGAGCATTTATTGCTGAAGTTTTTAAATTTCAGAGCATTTATTACTGGTGTTTTAATTATCAGAGCAATTATTGCTGGAGTTTTAATTACCAGGGGATTTATTGCTGGAGTTTTAATTTTCAAAGCATTTATTACTGGAGTTTTAAATTTCAGAACATTTATTGCTGGAGTTTTAATTTTCAGAGCATTCATTCAATTATCAGAGCATTTATTGCTGGAGTTTTAATTTTCAGAGAATTTATTACGATGGGGTATAGTGAGGCATGTCTGTGGTATTCTTCCTGTCACTTTGATATTCTTCGGTTTTGCAAATAGAAAGAGTAGACAGAATGCAGTTGTGCTGTCGTACTGTCACCTTAGTTTGCTCAGTTAGGGCGAATTCCTATCGACCTTTTCCGGAATATCAGCCATTGTAGCCTTTTTCCCGATTGTCCAGACCAACATGAAACGGTTATTCAGGTCAAGATTAAGTTATGATACAAGAAAAGCGCAAAAAAAAAAAAGGGCAAAAGTCAAATAAAAAAAAAATAACGTTCATGTGGGTCTACCCCTCTACTCCGCTCTCTAGTTCACTTTCTCATTTTGTTTTATTTTATTTTAAGCCTGCATTATGCCAGCACTGGGTCCGTATGTTACGGTAAAGACCTAATATAGGCTGTCTTCGGTGTTGACGCTGTTGCTTGGATGGATTAATGAAACGCCAGAGTGAGATACTATAAATTAAGTTATTTATTTATGATAATGTAATACAAAAGAAAAGAGGATCTCGTAACAATATATACTGTTTTATTAAGGTTTGCTACTTTAAAAAATGTGGTTGATCTGAGTTTTTAGTAGAAAAAGCCTTTTAGACCATCGTAACTGTGTTTTATATTACTATACAGTATTTTATGATTCTCAGGTTTTAGCGGATACAATATCTGTCTATCTGTCTGTATCTATATATGTATACACAAACACACACACACACACACACACACACACACACATATATATATATATATATATATATATATATATATATATATATATATATATATACATACTGTATATTATATGTGCGTGTCACACATATGGACCTATATATGTGTATGTATACATATACATATATATACATATACATATACATATCCATATCCATCAGCTTCTCTGAATTCAGAGGCCAACAGCAACAATAAACAACAGCAGCGGCGCTAACAACTACATCATTGTATGTATATATACATGTGTTATATATACATATACATATATTTATCCATCAGCGTCTGTGGATTCAGAGGTCAACAGCAACAATAAACAACAGCAGCCAGCCGCACTAACAACTACATCTTGGTATGATGTACTTTATAAACAGTCGGGTATACTGCCGCCGCCACCGTTTTCCGGTCACTTGGCAGATGGGTACAGTTGCACGAACCCACCGAGGGCCAACTTTTAGAGGGTCGATGGCCGGCCACAAGTCCCTTCAGCCCCATCCACATGGGTACCATGGCATTACTGTGCCCAGCCACCTCCGGGCCTTCCTTGCATAGCATATACTTACTGCCTCCCTTTCCTTCAGCCCTCCCTCTCTCTCTCTCTCTCTCTCTCTCTCTCTCTCTCTCTCTCTCTCTCTCTCTCTCTCCCAAGTGGTCTGACCAGGATAGCGTCTTGATGGTCATATGTTTCACATGAGTGGTGTAGTACATGTCGTTATGTGTTCATACTATGTATTTGCTCTCTCTCTCTCTCTCTCTCTCTCTCTCTCTCTCTCTCTCTCTCTCTCTCTCTCTCTCTCTCTCTCTCTCTCTCTCACCCAAGTTGTTTGTCTATGATGGTAAAAGGTTTCATGGGAGTGGTAAAGCACATCTCGTTTATGTTTATCTGCTCTCTCTCTCTCTCTCTCTCTCTCTCTCTCTCTCTCTCTCTCTCTCTCTCTCTCTCTCTCATACACACACACACAGGTAGCCTTCCTGTGGCCGATCTCTTGACGATGATAGGTTTTATGTAAAAGAAAGTGTGGAAATGACGGTATTTGTCATATCTGTATATATAACAATATTCTCTCTCTCTCTCTCTCTCTCTCTCTCTCTCTCTCTCTCTCTCTCTCTCTCTCTCTCTCTCTCTCTCTTCCTCACGTGCTTGGTTTTATTCGGAAGGCATTTTGATAATAATGTTTTCTTCACATTTCCCAACTACTGTTTATGCAGGAATGTAGTTTGAGTTGGTTGTTTGGTTGTTTTGTATTTATTTACTAAATACGTGTGTTATAAGTAGACTGTGGAACCAGGAATTTCACGAAATCCCTGAAATTTTCAGGGAATTCGTGAAATAAATTCACTTGGGGACATTTGATCCTCGAGGGGCTAGTATAAAACACAGCGAAACACGTTCAATCCCCGATTGGCTAGTACTAAATATGGCGAAACAGTGTTGATGAATCACTGTTTTGCAGTGTTTAGAACTAGCTCATGGGGATCAAATGTCCCGAAGTGAATTGGTGATTTCACGAATTCCCTGAAAAATTCAGGATTTCATTGAAATCCTTTGTTTTCACAGTCTTACTGTAACAGACATACTGTATATATATATATATATATATATATATATATATATATATATATATATATATATATATATATATATATATATATATATATATATATATATATATATATATACACACACACACACACACACACACACACACTCTCATGTTGCGGAAAATTGTGTGGGTAACACCTTCTGGCGTCACTTCAGTAAGGATGGAAAACTCGTGAGGTGAAATATTAACAAAACATTTTATCTAAACATGACATCTAAACAGCCACATTAATATACCTTAATTTTATGATAAAGACATGCAATAAAAAACAGCCTTTAATCAGTGTGACGTCTGTTTGGAAAGACGGACAAGTCACCGAGCTGGTAAAACAAGTTACTTGCACCTGCACGCAAGATTGCAATCGTCAAGTTGGGGTCGAACTTGATGAAATCAACGTATACTACGGAGAGGGAGCAAGCAAAGTCGAACTTAGTAGAATTCAGTTTCAGTAAGGGAATGATTGAAAGAGGTAGAATTTATGGACTTTAAATTCCAGAAGTTTAAACATTCCTTGAGACTTCAGTTCAGCAGGGGCGAATGCTTGTGAAGCCGAGCTTGGTGAGACTTATGTTCAGTATGGATATGATTGCTTTTATGTTTGAACTTTTGTAAGTTCAGTAAGGGGAAGAGTACAAGAAGGTCGAACTTAATGGCCACTAAGTTCAACAAGAGGACGGGTACGAACTAGGTGGAATTCATTAAATCCTTGTTCAAAAAAGGAACCAGTACGGGCAAGGTCGTAGAAAGGTAGTGCCGTCAGTGCACCGCACGTGGTTCACTGTAGGCATAACAGAAAAAAGTGTTTACAGCGTCCCTTTGGCCCAGCTTTTTACTTTTATACTTCCATTCCTGCTTTCTTTCTTACTTCCATTCCTGCTTTTTTTCTTCAACCTTGCTGTCCAACATCTCCAACTGTTACTCAGTACAAATATGGGATTTTCTCTCAGTTCCACATATAGATCTGTGTGTTTCATCTCCTTGATTTTCTATCTTTATTTTGCTGCCAACCACTCCAGCAACCTCATTTCACCCTCTTAACCGCTGAATAGCCGAAAGTGCCCCGGTGCTTGCTTTCACAGACTAAGAATCATAAAATCAAACTCTCCCCGTTGGGGGGTAGTGCCGTCAGTGCACCTCACGTTGTGTACTGTAGGCATTATTTAAGGTTCCTTGCAGCGTGCCTTCGGCCCCTGGCTGCAACCTCTTTCATTCCTTTTACTCAGCTTGTATTCATATTTTCTTTCGTCCCTCTTACTTTCCACCCTCTCTAACATCCATCTCTAACAGTTGTTCCATAGTGCAGCTGCGAGGTTTTCCTCCCGTTACACCTTGCAAACCTTTACTCTCAGTTTTCCTTTCAACGCTGAGTGCCCTCGTAGGTGCCAGCGCTTGGCCTTCGGCATAAATTCTATATTCTATTCTGTTATAAAATCAAACTTAATGATATAGTCCCAACTCACTTACTTTCTATATGAATAATGAAATCAAGTTGATGCTTCCGGTAGCCTACTGTAAGAGGATTTGTGTCTCGGCTTGATTTAATGGTCACGATTTGGATGGTTTGAGGTGTGGTAGGAATGCCTTCGAAGCACCAAGTCTTATGCATTATGTGAACCGGAGTAGCAACTGAGGTATCCTGAAATTGAGTGGTATTCCTTTTTCAGTAACGTTTCTCTCTCTCCTTCTCTTTTAGAAATGGGCTATGCATTTTTTTTTTTTTTGAGGAATTTTGATCAATGCAGATTTCGTGCATTTAAAGGGTTCTTATAAGTGTAAACGCAAAATAGAATTATTATTGCTGTGGAAATAATCAGCACGCACTCGCGTTTTGAATAGGAATGAAATTCAACCCCGTACCGGGATCGAACCCGGGGCTCTCATCTGAGAGTCCTGAGTTCGATCCCGATATGAAGTAAAAGTTTATTATTATTATTATTATTATTATTATTATTATTATTATTATTATTATTATTATTACATAAGCAATATTCGAGCGCTAATCTCGTCAACCATAATTCATATTAAAGTCCGCATTATTAAAGGGAAAAGCCTCCATCGCTTGCTTCAATGTACACATATTGTATAAATTTTCATTTATTTACGACCTGGGATGTTCTGTAATATCATAAGGTGGACGGGTACCGGACGACACATTACAACTGTATGCTTAAAATCACTTTTATTCGAGATACTAAGAAAAAAATAGGGAACATGATTATACCTTTCGTATAATTTATCTCTGGTACTTTGCGACAATTCTGTAGACTGTAGAGTAATGATTTGGGACATCGTTATAAAAAAAACTCTAAGGTATTTGCTCATCAAACTTAAGATGCTTGGTTTCCTCCTCGACTTCAACTAACTGGCTCGTAATGATTTCCATTAGATTTTAGGTTGTGTTTGTAGAGTTATTAGTATCCTATGAAGATACAATAACTCCCATGTGTGTGTGATACCTCACCAAGGTGACTGGAAGAGACACGCTCGTAAATGAATGGGTGCTATTGAACACCACTCATACATACGCAAATTATATATATATATATATATATATATATATATATATATATATATATATATATATATATATACATATTTATGTATATATATTTGTATTATATATATTATATATATGTTACATATACACAAATATATATATATATATATATATATATATATATATATATATATATATATATATATATATATATATATATATATTTATATATTTATGTGTGAATGTGTATATGCATGTGAGTGTTTAAATTCATGTAAGTGTAAAGAAGAGAGAGAGAGAGAGAGAGATATATATATATATATGTTTATACTATAAGCATTTAAAAGATCTCGAAAATTGTGTCGTGTATGTATATTATATAATTATATATATAATATAAAATTGTGAGAGAGTATATATATAATTATATATATATAATATATATATATGTATATATATAAATTTATATCTATATGTATATATATATATATACATATAATATATATATATGTAAATACATATATCAATGTACATATATAATTAAATATATATATATATATATATATATATATATATAAATACATATATCAATGTGTATATATAATATATATATATATATATATATATATATATATATATATATATATATATATATATATATATATATATATATAGACTGAACTCCGGATGAGAATTTCTTGAGAAAGATGAGAACAAGGGTGTTGATGAAATAAAATAAAAAAAAGAAAACATCCGGACAACTAGAGTCTGAAAATATATTTTTTTGTATCATTACAGTGCTGTGTCCATCATCTTAATTTTGGGATAATTAAACTCTTCAACTGATCTGTGGTCTTGGGCATTCACTGGGTGGGAGGGTTGGGTTGTCAGGGTGGTGGGGGGCGGGGTTTAGTAGGTTTGTTGGTTACAACAAATTATGGTCTTCCTCAATAAACCATGATTTGTCCAAAGGTTCTGACTGTCACTGTCTGGCAAAATTGGATTCACTGGAACTATCGAAAAATGGGAGAATGTAAAAAGATTTGTCTTACTTCCCCTCCTTCTCTTCATCCCTTTTCTCTTTCTCTCGTTTTTTCCTTTCCTGGCCATTTTTTTCCTCCACCTCTTCCATATTTGTTGTTTTCATTTCCATTTTCTTCCCTGTTTCTAAATTCGTGGTTCTGCCCGGTTAACTTTATTGTTGCTGACTCTTGTCTTGATTTCCTCTATTTATTTCCTCCCTTATTCCTCTTCCATGCTCTCCTTTCCTTACCAGTTGTTCTTACACCATTCCTCTCTATTTATCCTATTTCCATTTGTGTTTATCCCATTGCTTATCATCACACTTTTCTTTCTTCCGTTTGAACGTTTTGGTTCTTTACCATGTAGTCATCCTTCTTCCCTTTCCCTTTTTTTCCTCCTCCTCCTCCTTCTCCTCCTCCTCTGCTTGTCTCCCCGATTTCACTTCCTGACCTTCTTCCTCCTTTCCTCCCCCATTCCAGCTCTTCCCTCCCTTTCCTCCCCATCCCCATTCCTTATCTCATATGCCTCCTCCGTACTCCCGTCTCCTCACTCAGCCTTCCTTTTCCCCCTTTCCTACTGCCATTCGTCCCTTTCCCATCATTCTTCTCCTTTTCTCCCCATTTCTTCTCTTCTACCACCTCCCCCACATTCCTCCCCATTCACTTTCCCTCCTCCTTTCCTTCCTTCTTTCCTCTTCATTCCTACCTCCGTTCCTCCCATATTCCTCCTCGTCCTATTTCTGTGTATCCATGCCGCTTCTTCACCTTCCTTTCTTCACTCATCCCTCCTCCATGATCTTGTTTCTCACCCAGTCTTCATCCTATCCCTTATCCCATTTCTTCATAATTATCTTAGCTTCACACTCCTTTTCTCTTATATTCACATTCATCCCTTTTCTATATCTCCTATGTCTGTCTTTCACCCGCCTTTCCTCACTCATTCCCTCCCCTCACCTGTTCACACCTGTTCATTCAATCCCTTTTGGTGGAGAAAGGAAAAGATTGTTGGCGAGATAAAGAAGGAGTGCTGGGGACAGAAAGATGGAAGACAGGAGAAGAGGTAAAGGAGGTTAAGAACTTCATTTTGTGAGGCTGAGATCAGGTATTGGGAAAGGTATATTACCTCATGGAGGTAATACACCTGAAGGTATTACTGAATGAGGTAATACACCACAAAGTATTACTGATCTCGTTTCTGGGTTTTAGGGCTTGCAATCAAGTATGGGTTCATGGATCCCGTTTTAAGAACAAATGATTGAGAGAGAGAGAGAGAGAGAGAGAGGAAGAGGAGGCTTGTGACTCGGTACCTTTACCGAGAAAGAAATGGAAAAACGTCACAATTCACAGCTCGTTAGAAAGGTAAGGAGATTCTAGCCATGGAAAGACGATATAGGAAATATATATATTGAGGTCATATTGGTGAATGTTCTCATTGACTTTCTAAATGTGTGAATTCAAATTAATGCATTTTTATATTCGCGAATTTAAGTCAATGACTGGTTATGTGGGAGAATTTAATTAAATGCCTTTTTGTATCAGAAATTTCAAATAAATGACTGGTCATGTGCGTGAATTCAAATATATGGTTTTTTATATACCTTGTTTTATATTCTCAAGGGGCCAAATTCAAATTCATTACCTTAAATGGCCTTCCACTCCCAAAGGGCCAAATTCAAATTCATTACCTTGAAGGACCTTCCCCTCCGAAGGGGCCAAATTCCAATTGATTACCTTGAAGGACCTTCCACTCTCAAGGGGCCAAATTCAAATTGATTACCTTGAAGGACCTTCCACTCCCAAGAGGCCAAATTCCAATTGATTACCTTGAAGGACCTTTCATTCTCAAGGGGCCAAATTCAAACTCATTACCTTAAATGGCCTTCCACTCCGAAGGTGCCAAATTCAAATTCATTACCTTGAAGGACCTTCCACTCCCAAGAGGCCAAATTCCAATTGATTACCTTGAAGGACCTTCCACTCTCAAGGGGCCAAATTCAAATTCATTACCTTGATGGGCCTTCCACTCTCAAAGGGTCTAATTCAAAATCATTACCTTGATGGGCCTTTCACTCTCAAGGGGCCAAACTCAAATTCATTGCTTTGAAGGGCTTTACGCTCTCAAGGCAATAAATTTGAATTTGGCCCCTTGAGAAAGGAAGACCCTTCAAGATAATAAGTTTGAATTTGGCCCCTTGAGAGTGGAAGGCCCTTCAAGGTAATGAAATTGTATTTGGCCCTTTGAGGGTTGAAAGTGGAGAAAAGAATCAGGGTTGATATGTGGAAGGCCAAATTCAAATTCATGTGGTTTGAATGGCCTTGCACATATCATCCCTGCTTCTTTTCTCCACTTTCAAGTCTCAAGGGGCCAAATTCAAATTCATTACCTTGAAGGGCCTTCTACACATCGCCCCTTCCTTCTCTATTCTCGACTCAGAATGTACGAGTTCTTTGCTCCGTGATGGTGGATTTCCTCGCGGTTTGTGAGAATAAGTATACGCTTGTATACTTATTCTCAAGCGTGTATAACGTCTCATTTATCTCGACAGGATGTATTTGAGGCCCGGGGACGGCTGTTGGGGAGAGGGATGATTATATGTTCGAAAAACAAATATCATTACGGGGCGGTCTTGATTTTGTTATACGGCAGATGGTTGGGGAGATGTGATGCACATGATTCAGTGGCTGACTTCATCACCATCTTCTTCTTCTTCTTCTTCTTCTTCTTCTTCTTCTTCTTCTTCTTCTTCTTAGTTTAGAAGGCGACATGGCTCTACACTCAGAGGTATGGAAAGAAAATCCGGATATATTTGAGCTTCCTAAAGTATATGGGAGGTAAAACCATTGCTGCTGGGATTAGCAAATTATTCTCCGCTTACAGTGGTAGTTCTATTGTTTCTTTTTCATTACTAAATTATGTAACTCTCTCTCTCTCTCTCTCTCTCTCTCTCTCTCTCTCTCTCTCTCTCTCTCTCTCTCTCTCTATATATATATATATATATATATATATATATATGTGTGTGTGTGTGTGTATGTATATGTATATATATATAGATTATATATAAATATGTATACAGTATGTGTGTGTAAAAATATATATATATATATATATATATATATATATATATATATATATATATATATATATATATATATATATATATATATATATATATATAATGTATGTATGTGTATCTTGATACATATTAGATATTCGACTGTGGTAGGTGCCAGTCAAATTAGGTAGAACACACCTATAAATACATACGTACGTGAGCGCCTGTGTGCAACTTGTCACGTTTACCGTACTGCTGGTGTTCCGACCAGCGAAGTTAAGCTCATGTCAGGAGGTGGATGAGTGACCGACAAGGACTGTGATTATTATTATTATTATTATTATTATTATTATTATTATTATTATTATTATTATTATTATTATTATTCATTTACAAAAGAACTGTTAAGTAAAGAGAATTATACCAGAGTATATTCTAGGAAAAATTACTGTAGATACTATGGATGTACAGTGTAATGTTAAAAGCACTGAACAGGAAACAAAACTAAATGTATTATTTGAGATTGAATGAAAAAATAAGGAAAGTGGAGCTTGACCCAACGTGCCCTCACCTGTCAGTGTTGTGCAACTGTGCCAAGGCTATGAAACACCCCATGACTAGAAAATTTCAGCTACTCAGTCAGTGTACAATATGATGCCACAAAACGAGTTACCTGGTATAGCCAGGAGCCACGAAAAATTCCCCACACAAATATTTTTTCCTGTCAAACATTGCATTTTTAAAAGACTTCAGTCAGAAAGTTCCAGGCTTCATATGGTAAACACAGTGGCTATTATGTATGTATATATATATATATATATATATATATATATATATATATATATATATATATATATATATATATATATATATATATATAATATATATATATATATATATTCACATATAAGCTGAGTGAAAACCGGGGCTTTGAACTAGTACGTTCGTAGTTTATTCTACATTTTCAAGTTCACACTGAGTACAAAAGAAGTTGACAGAAATTTATATACCAAAAACAGAAGGGGGCGGGGTTACAGTTTGTTAATCTGGGCAGCATGTTCTTTAAACAACAAAGACAGGGACAAAGGATCAAGGGATAATCCAGGGTGGAGATTAACATTCCTGGTGGAAGTAGCTTCAATGAACACAGTCTCTAGCAGATCTCTTTTCCGATGGTCGTTGACCTTGTAGATTATTGTTGACTTATCCCAGTTCATCTCATGGCCGGTCTTAAGCCAATGATCCGTAATGCCATTATTTGATAAGCCTCTTGAAATGGCATATTTGTGTTGGGAGCTTCTTACTTTTAGTCCTTTTGATGTTTGACCAATATAAATCTTATTACATTCTTTGCAAGGAGTACTGTATACAATATTGTTTGAATTGTTTAGGCTATTCTTAATTAGTTTATTTCTCAAAATATTATTATATTAAATACTAAGTTTATATCAATAGTTTTTACAGTGGGCACTGCAGGAATGAAATTAGGATGAAATGGTAAACAGAGAATATTCTTAAGTTCTTTGTTAACACTAGTTGGATTGTAATATGTCTTTTTTGCTTTATTTTTACAAAGTTCTAAAAACTATAGAGGGTAACATAATGAATCTCATAATTTATCAAAAATTTTAAACTCTTCCAAAAATTCAGGACTACAAATTCTAAGAACTCTAAGATACATACTGGAAAATGTTGACACCTTAATTTGTTTAGCATGGTTGGAGTAAAAATGAATATATGACAAATTATTCGTGGGTTTCCTATATACTTTAAAACAAAAATTGGTGTTATTTCTAATAACTAAGGCATCCAGAAATGGTATACAATTATTTTCTTTATATTCTATTGTGAATTTTATGGATGGTTCAAGATTATTAATTGTTTGCAAGAAATCAGGAATATTTACATTTTCATTTACGATACAAAAACAGTCGTCTACATATCTAACCCAAAACACCTTAGAGAGTAGATTTTTTGGAATAAGTCTAGATTAAAAAAAACTCCATGTAATAGACAAAAGTGGCGAAAGAGGGTTCCCCATAGCCATACCAAATATTAGTTCATAAAAACTACCATTGAAAGTGAATTTACAATTTTTTAGACAAAGGGATATCAAATTAATAATAACATTGGTAGCTAATTCTAGATTGTACAAGTCCAAATGTTGTGATAAATATTGAAGTAAGTCATCAATAGGAGCTTTAGTAAATAAAGATGTCACATCAAAGTGGTTAACTTGTCGGTACTGGATAATTCAGTATGGGAAAGTACACGTTCCTTCATGCTGCAATGGATATATATATATATATATATATATATATATATATATATATATATATATATATATATATATATATATATATATATATATATATATATATATATATATATATATATATATATTGAAATCGCATTTAGGTATTTAGATGATTGTCTGGTACCTGTTTCTGTTGATGCAGTGACATCTCTTGCCTTCCCTAATTCAAACGGCGTTCATCGGGGTTCTGTTCTGTCATCCACTATGTTCTTACTCAGCTTCAGTAAATATCTGTATTCTGTATTCTCCACATTTTTCTTAATCAGTCGACCATATTCATGTCATTGTTTATTCAGCCAAATTAGAACTGTATGTCTTTGAATTCCAGCTCGTTTTAGTTTTGAGTAAAAGAAAACTATTGTGCCGGCTTTGGCTGTCCGTCCGCACTTTATTCTGCCCGCCCTCAGATCTTAAAAACTACTGAGGCTAGAGGGCTGCAAATTGGTATGTTGATCATCTACCCTCCAATCATCAACCATACTAAAATTGCAGGCCATAAACGTGCTTCTGGCAACGATATAGGACAGGCCACCACCGGGCCGTGGTTAAAGTATCACGGCCCCCGGCCCATGCAGCATTATACCAAGACCACCGAAAGATAGATCTATTTTCGGTGGCCTTGATTATGCGCTGTAGCGGCTGTACAGAAAACTCGATCGGGCCGAAGAAACTTCGGCGCAGTTTTTACTTGTTTTTGTTTGTACTTGTATTCAGATTGGAAATATTCGCATCTCTGTTTGCAAGAGTGGGTTGAGAGCAGTTTGTAGGTCTGTTTTTGTTTTAAACAAATCTATGGGCTAAAAACTCCATGCCTCTTTATAGTAAGCAATTTGTTGGTCTGTTTTTGAGTTTTAAACATATCTATGGGCTAAAAACTCCACATGGTTGATTTACAAGTATTCCCCTTTTCGTTTTACCAGTTTAACTGATGGAAGTAGTCTTCTTTATTTTTTCTTTCTGCCACGAAGCCACCCAGCAGAAGGAAGCTCACTACAGAATGATTTCCACTTCAGAGTTAAGTATATCTTAGTTTAACCAGACCACTGAGCTGATTAACAGCTCTCCTAGGGCTGGCCTGAAGGATTAGATTTATTTTACGTGGCTAAGAACCAATTGGTTACCTAGCAGCGGGACCTACAGCTTATTGTGGAACCTGAACCACATTATAGCGAGAAATGAATTTCTATCACCAGAAATAAATTCCTCTAATTCTTCACTGGCTGGTCGGAGAATCGAACTCGGGGCCAGCGGAGTGCTAGCTGAGAACGGTACCCACCCTTCTAATGAAGAACAATTTCCACCTCAGCTCACAGTTCAGTCGAGAGCATTCGAAGATCCAGAAGGCACAAGCGCCAATTCCAGTCAGCGCATTCAAATCAGTATGCAAGTTTTTACATAAATCTCCGGAGGTGAAGAGCGGAGCATATACGAGGAGCAATAAATCCTGCAAAACAAACTGATCTCCTCCTCTCAAGTGCCAATTATGGACCGCCCAAGATGACTCGTACGCGCCCTGACGGTGCAAAATAGTTTTGGCGAGCGTAATCGTAATATCGTAGTAGAATAATGGCGTCCCCAGTTTAAAGAAGTAGGAAAGAAATGGTGAACGCCGATGGGAGCCCTGTCATTTGGGCGACCGCAGGTCTCGTCATGTGGCCCGTCTGAAGGGCGCTCTCAAGGTGGGGAAATAACTGATTGCATATCATTAGCGGAGCGCGACGCTGTGATGACGATGATCATAATATTGATGATGATGTCCAGGGAGGGGAATCTAAACTATTGGGATCTCATGACGTCCGTTTTATTGACATGTGTGACGCTTGACAGGCGAGCCTCCCGAGATGGTCTCTTTCGAGACAGATGTGGCGTGGCGTGGATGCTGGCGGAAGGGACATTCAACCTTTTTGTTCGCCGCAGCATTTTTACATTGAATTGTATTAGAGTTGGTCTTTTGTTGTTCTCGTTGTGACACAAAGGGAGTTATTATTATTATTATTATTATTAGCAGCAGCAGTAGTAGTAGTAGTAATAGTAATGGGAACCTTTGTGACTTGTTGAATTGTTTCATTTTGGGCTAGGATGTCGTGCAATCGGAACCTCAGAGATTCAAGCGAAGATGCAATGCATTACTGCCCTGATAAAATTCCTGTGTTTTAATAATTTACATTTTGTACTGCGCATTTCTTTGGTTCATTTATGTTTTCTTTTTGATAAATGATCTTTTCTTTCTGTATTTCCCATTACCCTCTGTTACTTCTTTCTAATGGGCAACATATTCTTTGGAAGCTTGAATTTCAAGTCAGTAGCCCCTGTGGGCTTGTTCCATAATAATAATAATAATAATAATAATAATAATAATAATAATAATAATAATAATAATAATAGTAATAATAATAATAATAATGACTTTATCTTGTAAGGGGGTTGTGCCGTCAGTGCTCCTCATTTTACCTTGTAAGGGAGTTGTTTCATCAGTGCTCCTCATATGGTACACTGTAGGCGTCCCTAAAGGATTTCTGCGCCCTCCCTGCGGCCCCAAGCTGCACCTTCTTCGTAACCTTTGATTTTACCTCTATTCCCACTTCCCTTCTTCACCTTGCTGTTATTCCCACTTCCCTTCTTCACCTTGCTGTCCGACCACTAAAGCACTGAACGGCTGAAAGTGACCCAGTGTGCCTGGCTTTATGCCGAATTTTTTAAAATCATCAGCATCATTTGTAATGGCCTTACCGAACTGACAAAATATGATTTCAATCATATTTTCAAGAGCATCATTAGATACTTGTGAAAATCTAAGGGACTGACACTGAACTTTTCACCTAACAGTCATGTTATTATTATTATTATTATATTATTATTATTTATTATTATTATTATTATATTATTTTTTATTATTATTATTATTATTATTATTATTATTATTATTATTAATATTATTATTATTATTATAATAAAAGGGAGTGAATATAATTTCTCTCTCTCTCTCTCTCGTGTTTCCATTCAAGGGAAGAATACTATCCTAGGATCCACGTCCTTGGGCCTGTTCATGTTAATATTGAGGGGTGTTTGGAGTGAGGAATCTCATTTTAATTAATTTTCTGTTCCTTTGTAAAGGTGGAAGATTCCATGGCATTTAGTGTAATGCGAGCAAAGGTAGTACTAGGATATAAAATTATTTGAGCCGAATCTCTTTCGTACTGACAATCTCTGCGCTGTAAACTGACCTTATTTTGAGAATCTAGAAGCCTACAGGCAAACGAATTTGGTTAATGTCAAACATGACAGTTCGACCGCGAAATCTTTCATGGCTGTGTACAAAGTGTGTTGCATAGAGGACATTGTTAAGGGTCGCTGTTGCGAAAGTCCATATCGGTCTCCGGCTCTCTGCGATCTCAGAATTTGTTATTCCCTTATTAGCACCGCAGTAATGCTTAATCACTTTTGGCGATCTGTTTTTGCCATTATGGTATAGTTTTTCGTACGAAGGAGGGTATATAATAAGGGATATCACTTTCGCACCATCCTCCAAAGACTGCCGGAAAGCAGTTACAGGTAAATGTGAGTAAGAGTGCTTGCTTGCTTGCTTAAAGCCGGCTTAATGTAACAACTTCGACCACACACAACTAGTTACCTATTTGCGTAGAAGACTGAATTTTGCTGTGATATTTCACTCAAGTTTGATTTCTCCAGTCAAGATATCATTCGATGCGAATGCCTTTCGAACAGTCATTCTTTCAATCGAATATCATTCTTTCCCTGTAAACAAGCTTGAATTGGTCCATCCCTATACTCCAGGCCTCCCCCCCCCCGCAGAAAATTTTCACAAATGCGTGACTGGGAATTTTTTATTTCAAGAATTAATTTTTTTTTTATTTTATCTAATAATTTTCCGAGCATGAATTAACATACTGCAAAACAAATGGATGAATGGAAAATGAAGAAATAGAAATAAAGGCAATTAATCAATACGTAGAACGTTTCATGCAAGAATAAATCAGTTTAATGAATTCTTTCTGTCCCAGCCTCCCTCGAAATCATTTATTTTTTTCTTTGACATTTTTTTACTTATCATTTTTCCTGTTTTCCACATGCAAACGTACGCAGCATAAATGGCAAAAAACAAAACTACGCTTTTGGAGAAAAAAAAAATATATATATATTTTGTAAGTGCATATACATTTTATTTCTTGATGAAAAAGAGAAACAACAAAAGTGGCCTATGTGTGATAGAATAAAAAAGTAGTTCCGAGCCGTTCGGCGCTGAAACAAAACAGCGGACGAGATCAAATGCTCCGTAAATGAACTTCAAAAGAACACCTTTTTGATATCCTTGTTAACCTCCGTTGGAAAGGGAGGCCTAAAAGGAATAGTTTCGCTTTGGTTTCGCGTTTGTGAGAGCGGGAGCATAATGCGAGCGGACCGTACGTCAGGCGTTTATGTAAAGGAAAGTGGGTTTGTCCCCAAAAATACACTGCGCGCCTTTTGTGTTCGCTGTGCTGCTGTTCTCCAAACGCCGAAGGTTAAAAGTCAGGGCTAAGTGTCGCCAGTTGACCGTGAGGGTGGTCTGACGTGGACCTCTGGACTCAGGTTCGATTAAGCTGGCTACAAGGTGGTCAAAGGTGTACGAAGCCTGAGAAGAATGTATTTTTTTTTTTTTTTTTGTAGGATATCAGATGTCATGTTTTTGTATTATGTCTACAATAGTAAACTGTCATGGACTTGTTTCCTTTTTTCGCAGGTTTTATTTTGTAGGCTTGTATTATAACTTCCAAGGTTTATTTTTGTTATTTTCAGCTCCATCCTACATGTTAATTTTTACTATATTGCACGTTTATTATAACTCCACACTCAGTATGAAGTTCAAATGTATAGTCCATGTTATCATAATCAGTATTCGAATTTAGCGTCGAAAAATGGATTATTACGTCCTGTAGGATTTTGCTCCACCAATACTGGAGTTGCAGGAGGGACTTCAACTTCGCCTTTGGCTTAGTTATGCTGCCAAGGGGTTCTCTCCATTAACCGGTAAGGTGCACACGACCTTTTGAAGTCATTAGTTTGACAAGATCACGGTTTTTGGGCATTACTGCTGACTGGCCCTGTTATCACACCCTAACCGGGTTTGCTCCAGGCGTGGAGTTTAACATTGAAACTATTGAGGGGATGTTTGGACCCCCTGTGTAAGTGTGGATGTGTTGTTTTCATTTTGTAATAGTGTAATTGTTTTGGGCATTATTGTGTAAGGGCAACTGTGTTTTTGGATATTTAAGTATTAAGAGGTTCACGTGTCATTTCTGTCTAATGTTTATGTATTAAATATTAAGTGGTTTTTTGTCAGCGTTTGTTTGTTCCCCTTGAATCAGTTTTCACATTGTGGTATTTGTCTGCACGATTCCACTCATTGTGGACTTCGTTGCTGTATGGTGAACATTGGTGTTTAAAGATTTGGAAGTGTTTATGGTGTGATGGTCAAAGAGGACATTATAGTTGCAACTAGCTTTATATATACATAGTTTATATATATAAAATATTGTATACACTGTATATATATATATGTGTGTGTGTGTATATATAGATTATATATATACTGTATATTCCCGGTGTTCTTTAAATGAAATTTGCTGTATATCGGCGATAAATGAAGAAAGGAAATCGAGCTCGTCTATTTACGAGTAACAGTGGACAATGGACAGGAAATATCCAACAATATTCCACTGAGACGAGCATATCACAGACGTGTCTCTGCGTCGAATAATATCGTCCATCGGCTGTCACTTCGAGGCTTTTAGGCAGCATCCAAGACAAAGCTGAGTTCAGACTAGGAATAATAACACAATATAATTCAATCAAGACACGTTTATGTATGAAGTGATGCAAGAAGCATCTAGCGCATCTGTCAGGGAAGTAAGTAACTGTACCTCCAAGAAATCAAGTATTTGATTACCTCTTCATCGGCCGTTTTACGTCTTCTTTGAGTATCATACCTCAAAGAATCATCACAAGAGGAATCCTTTCACCTCCTTCGTGAAGGTTCAAAGTAGATCACGGAAGTTAAAAGTTGTTTCGAACAATGAAGCATTCAGGCATTGAGAAACTGGAGAGGCATTCCGTAATAGAATGATTGATTGCGAGATGAAATTCTCTCTTCCTTCAAAAGCTGTCAGGTTTTGTTTACAGCAATGAAGCACCTTGGCGCTATTATTCATCTACTTTACTGTCGGCTACAGGAGTAGATGGAGAACAATTTCCGTTTAGGATCTGCAGCTGTGGTCAAATAGTCTTAGGAGAAACGTACTTTGAGATCAGTGGAGATCGAAAGGTTTTGAAACTTAGTTCTTAGAGATCGAAAGGTGCTGGAAGTAAAGTCCATTGTGATCACAAGGTGCCAGAAGTATAATTCCTTGTGATCAAATGCTGGAAGTAAAGTCCATTGAGATCACTGGGTGGCGGAAGTAAAATCCCTTGTGATCAAAATGCTGGAAGTAAAGTCCATTGTGATCATAAGGTGCCAGAAGTAAAATCCTTTGTAATGTAAATATTGGAAATAAAGTCCATTGTGATCACAGGGTGCCGGAAGTAAAATTATTTGTGTTTGGAATGCTGAAAGTAAAGTCCATTGTGATCACAAGGTGCAGGAAATAAAATCCTTTGTGATCGGAATGCTATAAGTAAAGTCCATTGTGATCAAAAGGTGCCAGAAGTAAAATCCATTGTAATAAAAATACTGGAAGTCCATTGTGATCACAAGGTGCCAGAAGTAAGATCCTTTGTAATAAAAATAATGTAAGCTAAGTCCATTGTGATCACAAGGTGCCGAAAGTAAACTCCTTTGTGGTTGGAATGCTAGAAGTAGTCAATTGTGATCATAAGGTGTTGGAAGTAAACTCCTTTGCTATGAAAATGCTGGCATTTAAGTCCATTGTGATCACAAGGTGTCGGAAGTAAAATCCTTTTGTGATCAAAATGCTGGATGTAAAGTCCATTGTGATCATAAGGTGCCAGAAGTAAGATCCTGTGTAATAAAAATGCTGGAAGTAAAGTTCATGGTGATCACAAGGTGCCAGAAGTAAAATACTTTGTAATAAAAATGCTGGAAGTAAAGTTCATGGTGATCACAAAATACTTTGGTAAAAATGCCAAGAAAGTTCATGGTGATCAAAATACTTTGTAATAAAAATGCTGGAAGTAGTCCATTGTGATCATAAGGTGCCAGAAGTAAGATCCTTCGTAATAAAAATACTGTAAGTAAATTCCCATGTGATCACAAGGTGCGGGAAGTAAAATCCTTTGTGATCGGAATGCTGGAAGTAAAGTCCTTGGTGACGCAATATGCTGGAAGCGAAATCCTTAGAGATGGCAAGATGTTTTAAGTAAGGTCCTCCGTGATGACAAGATGCTAGAAGAAAAGCCATTCGTGATTGCATGATGCAGGAAGAAAAGTCCTTAGAGCTTGACGCATGGTGGAAGGAAAGTCCTTAGAGGTCGAAGATTCTTGAAGAAATCCTTAAGATTGACAAAGTCTGAAATTAAAGTTCTTAGAGATCGAAAGATGTTAGACTTCAAGTCCTGTGAGATCGAAGAATACTAGAATTAAAATCCTTGGTGAAACAAGGATGCTGGAAGTAAACCCCACAGAAACCAAAAGATAATTAAAGTAAAGTCCTCATAGGTCAAAGACTGCTGGAAGTAAAGTCCACATAGGTCAACAAAGACTCCTGGAAGTAAAGTCTGCATAGTTCAACAAAGACTGCTGGAAGACTAGTCTGCATAGGTCAGCAAAGACTACTGGAAGTAAAGTCCTCATAGGTCAACAAAGACTGATGGAAGTAAAGCCCACATAGGTCAACAAAGACTGCTGGAAGACTAGTCTGCATAGGTCAACAAAGACTACTGGAAGTAAAGTCCTCATAGGTCAACAAAGACTGATGAAAGTAAAGTCCACATAGGTCAACAAAGACTGCGGGAAATAAAGTCTCCTTATGTTAAAGACCGCTGGAAGTAAAGTTTGCATAGGTCAAAGACTGCTGGAAGTAAAGTCTGTATAGGCCACAGACTGCTGGAAGTAAAGTCTGTATAGGTCAAAGACTACTGGAGCAAAAGTCTGCATAGGTCAAAGACTGCTGGAAGTAAAGTCTGTATAGCTCAAAGACTGCTGGAAGTAAAAGCCTCACAGGTCAAAGACTGCTGGAAGTAAATTCCTCATAGACAGACGAATTGTTGAGGCAAAGTCCTTAGACATCGAAAAGTGGACCTGAATTACTTAGCGACCGAATAGAATACTCAGAGATCGAAGAATGATGAGAGCAAAGTCCTAAAAGATTGGAGGGTGCTGGACGTAAGTCTTTGGAGATCGCAGTGATGACGCCTCAAATTGTTGTCCTTCAAGTATGTTTTATGAAGAACAGCAAAATACAATGATAAAAGTACAATGACTCCAGAAATGACGCCATTGGGATGAAAGTCTTTCATACTTTCTTGAGGCAGCAACTGAAAGGTCAGAAATGACCACAGGCTTTGGAGTCTTCCTGTAAAGTGAGGTCAACGGTTTCGATTTTTTTCTGTAAAATAAGGCACCTTTCAATTTTTGAAATAGAAAATATTACCGAAATGCTAAAGAACATTGGGAGCTCGATCGTTAATTTAGAGACTTTCTTTAAAGTGATAAACTTTCGACAGTGTGATGGAAGACATTACTAAAAGGTGGAAAATTATGACACTTATCGATCAGTGGTTTTGGGACTCTCTAGAAAGTGATGCTTTTGAGCCAGTCGGTAAAGTGATAGATTTACCAACATCTGTTGGTAAATGTTACTAAAACGGTGATAACATACTGCAGTTAACCTTGTGTAGGTGAAAAATGACACTGGGTGGAGATGATACAATTCTCTCATCTAAGGCACAAGGGTAGTTTTTCTGAGATAAACAATCCCTTTTCTTCCTCACTGACATACACGGTTGTAGTGGTATGTATCAGAAATGTCTGATAACAAAACTCATAAAAAAATACAAAAAATAAACCATTGGGATGTCTTGTATCTTGGAAATAAATTTGACACCAACCACAGCCTTACCACAACCTTGAGAAAATCCGGAGGGGAGTCCCAGACGTCGTTTATTCCCATTATTATCAGTGAAAAGATGTCTTGAGTCGACAGCTAAAAGAAAAATTTCGCGAAAAAAATGAGAGCATTTCAGGCTCCATTAACGAAACTTTAATTGAGGTAGATTTGATCTAATTAAGATAGATTTGATCTGTTTTCCAGCAGACCTACAGATTCCAGCGCGGGTACTGATAATCGTCCATCTTACAATACCTAAAATTACTCGGCCAATTACAAGCCGTCGATGATTTCTGCAACAGCGAAGAAGACGTTTTATGTTGAAACTGGACCCCGCAGCAGCATTCTGCCTTGTCACGTAACATGTGAGTCTCGGCGTATTTTGGGTGGATCCTCTTCCTTCGCTCGAGTCTCTGATCATCATCCACCTCTTCTCTGACCTCTGTGAAGGATGAAAAATAGATGAACAGGCCTCTCTCTTTTCTTCTCAACACAAGACTTTGTCGCTTCTTCCCTACGATGGAGGAAGGATAAATAAATAAAAGTATATAAACCTATTCATTTGAAGAGTGACTAAGGTTGGTTAGTGAGGTTGGTATCTTGATAAATCATGTTGGGCCACAATGGTAGTGTGGAGGTGTGGAACGTCTCTTCGTCGTAAGTTAGGTAATTTCAAGTCAGAGTGGGTTAGGTTAGGTAATGGTACATGACCTCAGTACCTTTAATAAATAAATATATTTTGTTGACAAGGTCTTTCTAAAGCATTTAGGAAGGTATTTGGTGAAAGGGAACGTAACTTTGAATATATCAGATCTTGGTTTTTAATGATACATCTAAAAGCATCAAAAAGATGCACCTCGTAGGGGAGTAGTGCCGTCAGTGTACCTCACGCCGTGCACTCTAGGCTTTACTTAAGGGTCTTTGCACCGTCCCTTCGGCTTCTGGCTACAACCTCTTTCATTCCCTTTACTGAACCTCTGTTCATATTCTCATCCTTGCAACTTACTTTCCATAGTGCAACTGCGAGGTTTTCCTCCTGTCCCAGTGCATGGCCTAGGGCCTAAATTTTATATTTCATTCCGTTCCAAAAATATTTATTTTAAATTCACTGTGAGGTGCAGCTCCGCCATTAAGAAGTGGGTCTAACGTTGAACTTTATTCTGCTGTACTATAAAAGTCAAACCAATAATATAATTTTTTTCAATTATCATATTGTTTTTGTGTAAAGTGTTATAAAGCCCATTGAATATCTCTACTACTAGGAATTACCTGAAAGATATATGTGTGTGTGTGTGTGTGTGTGTGTGTGTGTGTGTGTGTGTGTTGTATATATATACAGTCTGATTGAGGCTGCCCATACAAACACCGAATACGGTATACTTTGCAGCGTTATATTTCGAAAACCACAGTTTCCCTCAACGGAGTAAAATCTACCCCCTTTGGTGTTTTTATGGGTAATCTTTATTGGGAATATATATATATATATATATATATATATATATATATATATATATATATATATATAATATAGAGAGAGAGAGAGAGAGAGAGAGAGAGAGAGAGAGAGAGAGAGAGAGAGAGAGAGAGAACTGCCATGCCATTTCAATTACTCATTTCACTGTTTGATATTCCTATGTTTAGCGTCTTCGATTAACGTTTCCATAATCTTGATGAAACTTCATTTTAAATTTCCGCTTGTGAGGAGAGAGAGAGAGAGAGAGAGAGAGAGAGCACATCTTTTTAAGGATATGTTCCCGACGCTTTATGGGAGGGCATAAATACAAGTAATAGTGATAATAAAGAGAAGAAATATGGTCTCTAATATGAAGGATGGTTGTAATGGTTGGTAGGGTGATGAGACTAAGGAATACGGGTGGAAAAAAAAAGGAAAAAAAGATGTCACGACGTTGATATGATATGAGTGGTTTTATGTAATGGACAAACAGAAATTCATCTCCATGAAGTTAGAGATGAATCACTTTGTGAGGAAATCGAAACTGGAAATCCACAGATGTGGAAACCTATTTCCCTGTAAGCAGAAGTCGAGGGAAAGGTCCACTGACTGAGTCCCTTCGGCCCCTAGCTGCTGCAACCCCTTTCATTCCTTTTACTGCACCTCCGTTCATATTCTCTTTCTTTCATCTGACTTTCCACCCTCTCCTAACAGTTGTATCATAGTGCAACTGTGAGGTTTTCCTACCTTGACACCTTTAAGACTTTTTTTACTCTCAGTTTCTCTTTCAGAGAGAAAGTTGAATTGTGAACACGTTGCATAAAAAAAGTAACTGACCCCGTGACACTATACTAGGCTTACTGTTCTTAAAGTGATGCACAACCATTCACAAACAAAATACAAAATACTGATATATATATATATATATATATATATATATATATATATATATATATATATATATATATATATATATATATATATATATATATATAGAGAGAGAGAGAGAGAGAGAGAGAGAGAGAGAGAGAGAGAGAGAGAGAGAGAGAGAGAGAGAGAGATCATTTCGATTTGTTTGCCGAGATGTCTATCAGACTTAAGCCTAAGGCAGGTAATTTTCCGTATTTTGTAACAATTTTGTTTTGTTTAACCTATATATCTGAAATGAATAAGAAGGGATTTACAAAATACGTAAAATAAATAATTCTCTACAAGTGAATTCATTCATAAATAATTCACTATAAATCTCTTCATGAAAAGTTCTGCTGGTCACAAGTATTATACAGTTGTGATATTTGCAGAGGTTAGTAGTGTACTTTCACAGACCTGTCTACAAATGTCTCTTAGATGAGAATAAAAATAGATGCAATTGCTGATAACCTTAGAAGAATGTCAAAATCTTTTGATTGACTACGATAGCTGTAAAATGAAAAATAACATTGAAAACGGGATAGGAGGGAAATTTTCCAAATACACCAACTATAATAGTCATCATGTGAGGTGGCTTCATGCGTTTACGATTAAGTTGCTTAATAGCACTTTTATAGTCTGCCATTAATGAGATTTTGGAAAGTGCTGCAGAATTATTTTTGACTGAGTGTGCAATACCAATCAGGGCATGTACTGAAATGTACAACGCACAAATAACAAAAAAATAACGCTTTTATCCCGAAGTGCTTAGGTTAATCGTTAAGAGAGACTAGCTCCTCTGCTTGGCGCATTGGAACAAGCGGTTTCTGCTCAGTAAAATATCGCACCATACACATCTGACGTCACAATCTTACTTTGCTATAATGATGCTAATCTGGTGTATAGCTTCAGGCGTCTAGTAGCATTAACTGAGCTTGTGAATAGTGTACATAATTCAATCTTCTGATCCTTTGTGTTGTGGTGCTTTCGTGCTAAAGTTCACAGATGTGTTAAATGTTCTGCAGAATTCAGAGGCAAGCTTGTTTTCAGTATGATGAACATCACGCATGAAACTGAACTATGTCTGGGACTGCCTAAAGTTGTTGAATTTGCAAAGTTGGTTGTCACCACACCTGCTACAACTGCAGCTATGGAAAGGGTTTTTCTGCTTTGAAGGAAATAAAAAACGTATTGCTGAAGTATACAACAGAAGAAATCATTAGTCTAGACATCAGCACCATAGCCTGTATGTCTTTCGAAAAATCTGCTTGAAATGTTGAAAGTGAAACACATTTTATGTTGAAGTGACAGAGAAGTTTACGGGAAAAATATATGAGGGTAGAATTCAGTTATATATATAAACAAAATTCTCAGTAGGAATGACAGAGGGAGCAGAAATCACACGGCATGAGAAAGGTTAGTTCTGTGTATTCTCATATACCGGTAGTACCAGGATATTGCGTATTTTAGAGCCTTGATGGCCAAGTCGGTTAGAGCAGCAGCTTCGGTCTTCATAGAGGTCTGTGGTGGGGTTCAGATCCGCAGCTGACCGATCTGAGAGGCGGACACTTTGCTTTCCGTGTAGACACCCTGGGATTATGTATATTACCAACGGATAGGTTTGCTTAAAAGCAAATGGGTGTTACAGACTAATACATACACAACAAAGCCACTCCAACATCTCCTAAAAACATAACAGACACCTCACACGTCTCTAACTGTCGACCTAACCGCGCAACAACTTCTCGCTGCTGGGAGAAAGGGCGCTGGTGACTGGTACAATACATGTACATACGCTACCGGGGTCTAATCGATGACAGGCAGGACAGCCGATCGAGACTACGTTCTAACCCAAAGCCAAATCAAAGTCCTTCAAAAGAAGGCATCGTGCTTACCCCATACAAAATGGGAAAAAAGCACGTTAAAAGAAGAAGACCAGGATGTTGCGTATTTTACCAACTTATTACTAAAGTGCAGTAAAACCTTTTATTGATTTATTTCATGTTTTGAAATGATACTTTACAATTAGTAAACCATTGTTAATCTGTATGAGAGAATAGGTTGTGGGCAAAGTAATGATACAGTGCACTGTATAGGAATAATCGAATCGATTAGGCTACTTAACTTTGCTACATAGCATGACCAATATCTTAAGTCAGGCACAACACACACACACACACACACACACAGACACACACATACACACACTCACACTGCAATACAGTATGTTGTAGGCACAACCTACACGTCAGTGCCTCCACTCCAAAGCCACTCCTTACCATTTTCCATTCACTCCAACAACCGTCCGACAACCACTCCGGGTACAACCGCCTTTCTCTCCCACTCAGCGCAAATGTCAACTGAACGAAAATTTCCCCTGATTGCGGTTTCGGCGTGAATGTCATTCAGAGACGAAGAAGGGTAAGAGGAGAACTGAAAAATAATCACACTGTACCACAGGGCGCTTATGGTTTCTGAAATTGCAAAATCAGTTGCTCTTTATGATTTTAGTCTCTGTTACACTTTACAGTATACAGCGCATTTACAAAATTAAAAATTACGTTTGTAACTTTATACTACAACTTTATGCGTTATACATTTACAATATGATTGAGCAACAAGAAATGATTGTTATCAACTATAAAAGTCTTCAAAATCCGTCACTCTTGCGTGATTAGACCTGAGTTATTATTATTATTATTTTTTTTTGTACTATGCACCTGCAACTGATGGAGGTGCCTGTTATAGTTGAAAATCGCCTGTACCCATTTCGGACTGTAGTGGACTTCGTAAGCTTCATGAAAACTCATGTTCACGAATATATATTATATGTATATTTATATTATGTATATATATATGTATATACTGTATATATATACATATATACAGTATATATATATTAACGTCCTTTGAGGTCACCACGTTATTAAAAACCTTACAGAAGAAAATGACAAATGTTTATTATGCCAGCGCAAATCCAACATGAAGTAGACTCGGCAATTTAAAGACTGAACGTGGAATTGATATTTTCTTGTTTCTTTGCAGCGACCGTTCAATCGAGGCTAAATTGTATTTTTGTGTTTTACATTTCATCCGTTCTCTCTGGGCTCTTGCCACTTATTTAGCTGTCCAACTTCTTTAACTTTCCGTAGCTCCAGTTTTATCTCTCATGAATTTTTGAATCCCTTGACTAAGTTCCATGATAGCCTTCAAATGTAACACATTTTCTTTGTTTCAATGTTATATAAACAATTGTAGTCCGAAAATGCTATTGGCTGGTCTTGTTAAACTGTTAGCTATTGTGGCCTAGAAATGTTCCTGGATGTCTTGTTCAACTATCATATTCTAATAATGAAACTCCCTGCCCTTGTGCGTCTACTGTAGGCTAAGAATGCTACTGGTTAGCCCTGTTAAACTGCTGTAGCCTAGAAATGTTACTCACTTGTTTAGGTAAACTGTTGTCATTAACAAAGGACACTGCCTGGTCTTGTTAATCAATTCTAGCCCATAAATACTAATATCTGATCTGGTTAAACCAAGTAGTCTAGAAGTGTTGTTGCCAAATCTCGTTAATCTTTTTTAAACTAAAACTATTTTGGACAAAAAACGCAGATGATTGGTCTTGTTAAACTGCTGTAGCCTAGAAACGTGACTGGAAAGCTCGGCAATCTATTGTAGCCTGAAAATGCAGATTGCTAGTTTAATAAAATATCGAAGCCAATGGATGCAAGTGGCTGGTCCCATTCAACTAATGTAGCCCGTAAACGTGACTTACTGTTCTCATTAAACTGTTGTAGTATAGATATGCAACTGGCTGGTCTTGCTAATGTTTTATAGCCTAGAAATGCGACTGTTTGGGCTTCTGCTAATTAACTTAGAAATATTAGGCTTATTCGCTAGTGTTGTTAAACTATTGCAGCCTATATATAAAGCGACTATTAGTTTTGTTACATTATCGTAGCCTAGAAATGGAACTGGCTAGTCCCGCTGAACTCTTGCGTGGCAGTTATAAATAGCAACAAAAGAATTAAAGTGAATACCTGCAGTGGTGGTATTCAGCCATCCCAGGGGACCCGCAAGAACGTAGCCTATAGAATACGAGCATCCAAAGGCAACACGAGGGGAAAGTGTGTCCGGTGGTCAAGGCTCAACCAGAAATCGTTGGCTCAAACTCCCGTCGCTCCCATGAGGTCGAAGCGAATGAAAAGTCCTTTAGACGTGAATATGTCATGGAACGTAAATTTGCTCCGAGTCCCCGAGGGCGAGGAGAGCGCGTTCAACTTCGGTCCTGGGCGAATTAAACAAAATTTCACTGGGTCTGTCCTTTAAATAGAATGCCCTTCATCTTTTTGCTCAGATCTTTGGCTATAATTCGGAGGATCTCAGTGGGATGGTTGTTAAAATATTTTGTCATTCAGTGTTTTAATAGATAGGTTATTTTTCCCTCGATTTCCCTGGGTCTGTCTTGTAAATAGAATTCCCTCCATCTTTTTGCTCAAATTCTTTGTTTAAACTCAGTGGATTCAGTGAGATGGCTATTAAAAGATTTTGTCTTAGTGTTTTAATAGATAGGTTATTTTTCCATTGATTTCACTGGGTCCGTCCATAGAATGTCCATCTTTCTGCTAAAAAAAATATATTTTTTTAATTTATGGATTTCAGTGAGAGGGCTGTTATAATAGAACGTCATTCAACTTACTGATAAAGATTTTTTTGTAGATTTTCGTTCAACTTTCTTATGAATATGTTATTTTTTCCTTGCTCTCAGTGGGCTTATCTTGAAATTATAACATTATTCAACTCTTAAATTTCGATTGGCACCTCTTGGTATAACTTGAGAACAGAACATTATTCAACTGCTAATATGCAATTCTCTAAAGAATAACTCTGCTATTCTCTTTCTTGTATTTAATGTACGACATGCTAAGTTTCATATTTGTACATGTAAGTTTATTTTTTGTCAATACAGATCGACTGGCACTTGCGTCTCGAATTTTTCAAACGCGCCACCAATTATAGTGGAAGATAATTTTTTCTTAAAGCCCTTACACAACGCTACTGATTCACTAGGCGTGATTTTTCTGGGAAAGGAAGGACCAAATTAGACATTCTATATTTTTTATAGAATTTGTTTATAAACGGTCATCACTGTTTATATATATTTGTATATATATATATATATATATATATATATATATATATATATATATATATATATAAACAAACATGAATATATAATTTCATATATTTTATATATATATATAATATATATATATATATATATATATATATATATATATATAAACAAACATGAATATTCATGGAATATAGTAATGGTTCACTTTAACGAAATGAAACTTAATAAGATTACCTCGTACTATAAAGAGCACCATAAAATAAAATGAAAAGAATCAGGTTTTGTATGACATTTCTTTTTATTAGCGTTCTGTTGCGATTTGTTGACAGCATTTTATTTGTAAAATATTAGTGTTAACAAAGTGCAACAACAGTTACCAACAACAATAGGCACGAAACCAACATCAGGAACAACAACAAAGAGATAATGAAACAGTAATAATAATTTACGATAACCATGACTATAGCAACAAGAGGAATGATGATAATATATGTAGATGACAATAATGAAACAAAGCAATAATGAATATGTTAATAATGTCATAAAAAAGTCATAATGTATTAATGACGACGACTATAGCAGCAAGGGACATGAAAATGTTTATGTAAATAATTATGATGAAAAAAACAACAAAAGAAACAAGGATGGTGATAATAACAGCAACAGTGACAATAACAAGAAAGAGACAGGCAACGCAAATACAACAACAAGAGCAACAACAACAACAGGTGCATGAAATAAATCGACCGAAATAAGGATAGCAATAATAACAGCAACAACGACAATAACAGGAAAGGGGCAGACGACGAAAATACAACAACAACAAGAGCAACAACAACAACAGGTGCAGGAAATAAATGGACCAAATTAAGGAAAGCAATAATAACAGCAGTGATGACAATAACAAGGAAGAGACAGGCAGTGTAAAGACAACATCAACAACTACAGCAACAGCAACAAGAACAACTAAAGCAACAACAGGCTCATGAAATAAATGAACCGAAATAAAGATAGCAATAACAACAGCAACAATAACAAGAAAGAGACATGCAACGAAAAGACAACAACAAGAGCAACAACAGCAACTACAAGAGCAACAACAACAGGCGCATGAAATAAATGGACAAAAATAAGGATAGCAATAATAACAGCAACAATGACAATAACAAGAAAGAGACAGGAGACGAAAATACAACAACAACAAGAGCAACAACAACAGGCTCATGAAACAAATGGAACAAAATAAGGATAGCGGTAACAACAGCAACAGTGACTATAACAAGAAAGAGACAGGCAACGAAAATACAACAACTACAACGAGAAGAGCAACAACAACAACAACAACAACATGAGCAGGCGCGCGAAATAAATGGAGCGAAATCAAGACCGGGAAAAACGCGATGGTTGTTCTGCAGCGCGTATGAGAGATTCGCTTCTCTTTGT
>NC_089749.1:53071107-53078607 GCF_040412425.1 Macrobrachium rosenbergii | reverse complement strand
GTAGTCACCATGTCTATAATGTCCTTGGTGTAAGTAGGACGCAGTTGCTATGTTATAGAAATTTTGCCTTCAATTTTAACGGCCTGGTTTGCACCAATATCTCTCTCTTTCTCTCTCTCTCTCTCTCTCTCTCTCTCTCTCTCTCTCTCTATATATATATATATATATATATATATATATATATATATATATATATATATATATATATATATATATATATACAGCTAAGGCCACAGGAAAATTGAAAGAAAGAAATACCAAGCGCTTTCGTGTTATTTCCAACACACACCTTCGAGGAAAATGTGTTAAAATAACACGAAAGCGCTTGGAACTATTTTTGTTTTAATTTTCCGTGGCCTTGGCTGAATATATTGTCACACGCGATGAAGTGACATTTAAGCATATAAAATATATATATATATATATACATATATATATATATATATATATATATATATATATATATATATATATATATATATATATATATATATATATATATATATATATATATATATATATATATATATATATATATATATATAATATATATATATATATGCGATAATAGAACAACGTAAAACCTACTAGCAGTCACACGAGACGCTCAGTCTCGCGTAAACCCTCCTGTTCGCCAGGCTCCTTAAAAGGATCGTAAGGAAGCATAAATTGTAACCTAACCGCAAGCAAGAAAGCCAGGTAATTTTTTTTTTTTGTATTTAGCGTCTTCCTTTAAACCTGGTAATTCCCTCCATTCCTTCATGTGCTACACCTAAGTGCGGGCGGAAGCTTACGGGAACCGTGGAACGGAATACAGCCCAAGTTCTGTTACAGAAGGTCTTCAAAAGTAATTTTGTAGTTTGTCATGTTTTTTTTTATTATATGAGTGGCTGTTTGTAGCTTAACTCGGATAGCAAGTCAGTAAAGGAGGGGATTTTTGGGATGTAGGGGTGTATAAAATTCTTAAATATTTTTTTTTTATAAAAATTTTTTTTACAAAATTCTTAAAAGATTATGCTTTGTATGAAAATACCTATAGAATTCTTAAAAGATTATGCTTTTTACACAAAGTTTTTTTTTATAAAATTCTTAGAAGATATCCTATGTTTTTTTTATAAAAAACTTTACTAAAATTCTTAAAAGATATCCTATGCATTTGTAAAAAAAAACTTATAAAATTCGTAAAATTCTGTTTTTTTTATAAAAATCCTTTTAGAAATTTCTTAAAAGGTCTGTGTTTTTTTATAACAAATTCTTATAAAATTAAAAGATGTATGTTATTTATAAAAAAATGTTTATAAAATTCCTAAAAGAGTATGCTCTTTATAAAAATATTTTGATAAAATTCGTAAAAGATCTAAGGTAACTTTTTTTTTTATAAAATTCTCAACAGTTACGTATGTATTTTATAAAAAAAAGTTTTTATATGGATGGTTACGCATAGCTGAAGTAGCCTTTAAGCATTTAATCAGTCGATTGAATAAGTACTGTAGTTTTGTTTTGCAGCGGGTAGAGGGGGCGTGTGACGGAGGACTGTTACTTGTTTTGAAGAAAGGAGATAAAGAAGACAATATAACGATAAGTTAAAGAAAATAGAAAAAAATATGAATGTTTAAAGAGGGAAATGTCTCGTTTGCGATTTATTTATTCAGTTATTGTCGATTTTTCTTCTTTTCTTTATTCTAGACATGGCTTTAAGGCCCAGGAAGTCAGTCATGACGTCAGGGAATAATGAGTCATTAACCTTCACAGACGGAGGACTGCACAACTTTCTTTACAATTTCGGGTATAAAGAAAGAGTGAGTGGCTTTTGGTCTGCTAATCTCTACTCGGGTTAAAAAGAAGACTGCGTGTCTTTATTATAACAAACCTTTTCCTACTTTAAAGCTCCGTTTCCGTCTGCGGTTTAGAAAGCTCGGTCAAAGATTTTAAATTTTTTGTGAAAATAATTTTCTTTTTGTTTTATATCAATGAAATTTACCTTCTTAGTTTTCTGTAAAAGAGCTGTTGTGTCAGCTTTGTCTGTCCGTCCGCACTTTTTTCTGTCCGCCCTCAGATCTTAGAATCTGCTGAGGCTAGAGGGCTACAAATTGGTGTGTTGATCATCCACTCTCCAGTTATCAAGCATACCAAATTGCAGCCCTCTAGCCTCAGTAGTTTTTATTTAAGGTGAAAGTTAGCCATAATCGTGCTTCTGGCAACACTATAGAACAGGCCACCACCGGGCCGTGGTTGAAGTTTCGTGGGCAGCGGCTCATACAGCGTTACGCCGAGACCACAGAAAGATAGATCTGTTTTCAGTGGCCGTGATTATACGCTGTAGTGGCTGTACAGAAAACTCGATTGCGCCGAAGACTCTTCGGCGCACTTTTTACTTTTTTTTTTTTTTTACACCTTATTTTGCCAGCAATACATTTCCTTACCACATCAAGAAAAGCCTTGTCGAATAAGAAATTTTAACATTTTTGTGAAAATGATTTTCCATTTGTTTTATATCAATGAAATTTACCTTTTTTTTTTTTTCTTATTTTGAAAATCCTTGTCGAATAAGAAATTTACTGTTTCGAAAATAATATTCTAATTCAGTTTTATATTTCCTTCTCAGTGGATTAAAATATTTTTAGGAATCGACAAGATGACCAATAACTGATCTCTTTCCGTATTTCCCATTACCTTCTGTTTATTCTTTCGAGCGAACACCATATGCTTTGGAAGCTTGAATTTCAAGTCAAAGGTTCCTGTAAGCTTGTTCCATATGAGTAGGGTTCATCTTCTAAATAATAATAATAATAATAATAGCTTAAAAGAAGGAGGAAAAAATAAGATGAAGTAAAAGAGAGGTGAAGTGAATGGGAGGAGGAGAATGCCTTGTATGAGTTCCTTCCTATATTTTTTCTCTTATTTTAATCTTCCTTTCTTACGCAACAAAAGTTTTAATATCGTTTCCATCTCTCTCTCTTTTTTTTTCCAAAATGTGAAATGACATGTCTTACTTAGTTTAATCCTTTAAAGATTAATTTTATTGTTTATATTTTATTTATTTTTTTTTTGGTGCCAACACCGAGAATAATCAGTCGTTGGTCGTTCTGCAATAAATCTGTCTGCTGTTCGTTACCAAAATTCCATCCGATTATATTACATGTATATATGTATATATATATATATATATATATATATATATATATATATATATATATATATATATATATATATATATATATATATATATATATATATTTTCACACACACACGTATCAGATTTGATTAGATTTCACATAGCTGTGTCGTTCAGAAGAGTATAGAAGGAAAGCTCGTAAGTGGTTTATTCATATTCTTTCATTGATTTATTTTTTATTTTTATTTTTGGTCATGCGTTGCTATGACGATGGCTTAAGCTTCCGTGGTGCCCATTTATATTTGGAAAACCACCCGCGGGACATTTTGAATCAAAACGCACGCGCGCGCTTGAATCCCCAATTTCTTAAACTATAACTTCTTTCAGTTAAAGATCCAAAGCTAAACTGCTATTTTACAAACAGGTACAAAGCTAAAAAGAAAGCATCAAGAAAACCCCCGTACCAGGTATCAGGTAGGTAGTCAACAATGGTGGGTCATAGCTGGAAATCAGAAGGGTAACACTATATGGAGCCACTAGCTGAGGCCCAAATTGTTCTAGTAAATGGCGCAGTTTTGCTGTGGAGGGGGAGGGGGGCGATGTTCAGTGTGCTACTGGTAAACATTCCTTGTAGGTGTATGGAACATCTGATGTTGTGGAAGTATTCTGCACAGAGGGTTCATCTACTACTCAACAGTTCAATTATGAATAAGGCCGTAATCGTCGTCTTTTCTTTATGCTTATATAAATTAACTTGCACACAAACATATATATATATATATATATATATATATATATATATATATATATATATATATATATATATATATATATATATATATATATAATATATATATATATATATATACATACATACATACTGTGTATATATATATATATATATATATATATATATATATATATATATATATATATATATATATTATATATATGATTAAATAAATTCTGTACGTGATTCATTTATCACACATTACCACAGGTGAAAAATAAGAGACGAGGTGTAAGTCCTGACCGGTTTCAACTTTATTTCCAAGCCACTGACGATGGACTGATACATAGTATTAGAAGTCACACATATATATACTACAGAAACAGTACTGACGAACGGATCTGTAGTCCCAAACGGTTGTGTATGTTCGTCTGTAATGTTTCTGTAGTATATATATTTGTGACTTCTAATACTCTGCATCAGTCCTGCGTCAATGGCTTGGAAATAAAGTCGAAACCTGTCAGGACCTACACCCCGTCTCTTATTTTTCACCTGTGGTAATGTGTGTGCGCTATATTATATACATATATATATACAGTATATATATATATATACATATATATATATATATATATATATATATATATATATATATATATATATATATATATATATATATATATATATATATATATATGTATAAAATTGCGTTTGTGTATGTGTGTTTCTGCGCTTGTATGTGTCGCTATTCCTATACAGGTGACTTTGCGTCACAATTGCATGACAGTTTAAATAACTATAATTACTCTTAACGGATGAATTTAATTGATGGCATTTCTACTCAATTGCACATGCAATTGATATGGGCGCACTCTTATTTGCTTGATGGCGTATGCACGTCTTTGCACGGGTGTTGTGTCAGTTTTACTGCCTTGAGAATTATTCGGTTCATGAATTCTTATTGTCTTAATTACTATGGCACTCGGAACGCCATGCAGCTTCGCTGTTGATTTTGTGACTTCGCTTTATGCGAAGTTTCGTGTCATTTCCGATTTAATCATATTTTTTCATATTCTTGGCTGTTGTTCCATATTACTGCATTTGAATAATCGTGGTAATAAGTTCAGCAAAACTGATCTATTCTAGTAAGATGGTTTTCTTTTTTCTTTATTTATTCTCTTCTTGAATTAATATAGAATTGAGGCTGAAGGCCAAGCACTGGGACCTATGAGGTCATTCAGCGCTGAAACGGAAATTGACAGTAAAAGGTTTGAAAGGTGTAACAGGAAGAAAACCTCAGAGTTACACTATGAATCAATTGTCAGGAAAGGGTATAGAGTAAGATGGAAGAAAGAGAATATGAAAGGAAGGTACAGTAAAAGGAACGAAAGGTGTTGCAGCTAGGGGCCGAAGGCACACTGCAAAGAACCATAAGTAATGCCTACAGTGCACCGTACGAGGTGCACTGACTTATTCTCTTCTTTTCCCCTTTGAAAACTGCGTAGTTAATTAATCCAGGAACACTGAAGACTTTTTTTTTTTTTAAAATGCCGTTTCCTTTTCATTTAAATTTGAGATTTATATTTACTGAAGACGGCTCGCTTCATACTGAGAAAACTGCGTAGTTACCGTGTTATCTAATGCTTCATCCTTTTTCCTCTACGTATGAGATCTGTAGCTACTGATGGCTCAGTAACTGTGTTTTGAAAAATCGAAGAAATTTAGAATTTTCAATATAATTTTTCCGCACTTAGAAATTTTAAATTTTTTTGTCTCATAATAATACTAGGTCTGTTTAAAGTCGGAATTTGTCGTTTCAGATCTTCGAAAAATTTTTGTAACAAAAAAAAATTAATTTTATGTAAAGTTTGAATTTTTGAGTAGATTAAAAAATATGCATAAATTTCGTTTGTCATTCAGGATAATCAGGTCTTTCTTCTGTTGGTCAAAAACCCTCACAGATTCTACCTTTCTCTAAAGAAGGTCGATTTCTTTAAATCAGAATGTTTCTGTAATTCCAAAGTCCTCTTTAAATTTCTTGTCTGTCAGTACAATAAAAATAACCATTTTAACTAATCGAAATTCTTCTGTAGGTCTATGAGCCTTCATGAATCTTCTCAGTCACCTAAGAAAATATGTTCCACCTGGACCGAGGTCAGTATTCTTCTGTTGATTCAGAAACCATAAAATACTGTCGGTTTCTAAAGTAAATCAGGTCCCTCAAAAATCCAAGTTCTTCTGCCTCAGACGAAGTTTAAGCCTCATCACACGGATCGAAACAGTTGTTTGCTTAGGTAACCTTTTGTACTTTTGTGCTACAGTAAGCACTTCAAGGTCTTACTTGTTCTTCCTACATCTCCTTCTCCTTCTCCTCCTACATCTCCTTCTCCTACTCCTCCTCGAAGAGCCAGATTACTCCTACTCCCTTTTCCTCCACGTTATCTCCTTCTCTCTCTTCGCCTGTACGTATTTTGAGATACCTTTTAAAGTCTAGGGTGAATGCGCATGTGGGCTTTACGTCCGTACGTGACGTGCATGTAATGACACCCCGGACGGCCAATATCTGTCAGGCTGTCGGATAAATAATCAAACCTATGAGCATGCTTCAAGCAAGGAATAGTTGTGGGTAGGAGAAGAAGGGATGGTAGGGGTTGGGGGGAGCGCTGTTGGAGGCCCGCTCTCTCCTCTCGGCCAAAACCGAGGATACTCCTCCATTTTTGAATGTGAAGGGGGAAAACGGACGAGTGGAGGAAGATGAGAAAGTGGAGGAGGATGGCCTAACATACGTGGAGAGGGGGGAGGAGGGAAGACGAGCGGTAGGAAAAAGAGGAAGAGGAGGGGGATGAAGAGGAAGAGGAGGAAGAGGGGGTTAGTGGTGACGGTTTCTGGTCAGAAGAAAGGGATTTTTTTTTCAAAGGGCATACCGAAGGGCAGAGCGCTTGTACCTGCGAGGTTTTTCGACAGAGGAACATGACGTGGCGTAACGTTATGGGGGGGATTTATTAAATGGTATTGATGTTCTTCTAACACGGATGTGAAATGTTCATAGACTACATGTTTTTTGGACAGGGTATTGAATTATTATTAAAGTTATATATGTATTATTTAATGTGTTTGTACACAAACTGGATTTTTTATAATTATACCAGTGTTTCAGATGTCAAGTTATCAAAGTTATGTTTATGTTTTAATTTGTATATAAAAGTTAGTATTATTTTTCTGTGAATATAAAATTTGAATTTCTAAGAGGTCTAATATTACGAAAATTCTTTTCTTCTGTGCTGCAATTCGTGTTCCCTCATTCGTCACTGACGGTATAACTAATGGCTTAAGAACCAGCCTTGTGCTTTGTTCACCTGTAATATTCTTATTGTTATGGATCTGTCAAAGTGACTATTGTTATCTCTCTCTCTCTCTCTCTCTCTCTCTCTCTCTCTCTCTCTCTCTCTCTCTCTCTCTCTCTGCTGTCTAAGCTTCCTTGATGCAGTTGTGTCTAGCGGTTATAGTTGCTAGGCCAAGCTTGGAGAAGGAATGGGGGTGGTGGAGCGGTAAGGGGGCGGGTGTTTGTGTCATGGACGTGGGAGAGGTGTCGAGTAAGCACAACCTTTTGTAAACAAGATTAATATCGATTATGCAAATTCACAGTCTCTCTCTC
>NC_089749.1:53061107-53066107 GCF_040412425.1 Macrobrachium rosenbergii | reverse complement strand
CGATTTCCACGTTTTTAGTTTTCTGTAAAAGAAAACCATTGCGATGGCTATTTGTCTGTCCGTCCGCACTTTTTTCTGTCCGCCCTCAGATCTTAAAAACTACTGAGGCTAGAGGGTTGCAAATTGGTATGTTGATCATCCACCCTCCAATCATCAAACATACGTTGCAGCCCTCTGACCTCAGTAGTTTTTTATTTTATTTAAGGTTAAAGTTAGCCATGATCGTGCATCTGGCGCCGCTATAGGTGCCAACAGCACAGGCCACCACCGGGCCGTGACTGAAAGTTTCATGGGCCGATGCTGAGAGTTTCATGGGCCGTGGCTGAGAGTTTCATACAGCATTATACGCTGTACATGAAACTGGATTGCGCCGAGGAAATTTAGGTGCATTTTTTGCTTGTTTAACCTTATGAGTAAATATTTAAATTGTTTCCAAGAGACAAATCGAGGACTAAAGTCGACCCTCTGTGAAAGTTTGCATTTGACTCAGCATTTTCCGGAATCATTCGTGTGTCCAATTAGCGTGTCAGGAGTTCTCTGGTTATAGAGTCGGAGAAAGATTGAGGGGTCTGTTAGCTTAAAATGACCGAGACGTAATTGCTTCAAAGTTTCGTGCCTCCACCCAAAAATGGCAGTTCGAGACCATACCTAACAATAAGAAGAGCAAGAGCTGGAGGAGGAAAACAAGAGTGGGAGGAACTGAAGGAGGTGCAGGGGGGGAGGAGGGTGAGGAGGCCGAAAGAAAACCAGTCTTGCCCGGAGGTCATTGCGTTCCCAAACATCTCAGGGTCAAGGAGATGTTCCTACCAAAACAAAGTTGTTAAGCAGAACTGCTAGAGGAGCGATTGCCTCTCAAGAATGAGAGGGCGCATTCGACCTCGCATAGAGAAAAAGGATGGGGTGGCTCCAGGCTTCCAGGCGCTGTTAGACTCATCTTCCTCAACCATCATCATAAAGCGTTCTGCTTGGGCGGAAGAGAGAAGTTACCCCCCCCCCCCCAACTCTCTCTCTTTCTCTGCCTGTCTGTCCGTTTGTTGGTCTGTGTCTTCCCTTGTGCATTTGCCAGCATACCTTCATATCCCTGTTACTGCATCTTTGTCGTTACGTTTCAAGGTCTAAGCAATTACTTCCAGTCCGGGGACGATCACCGGCGTCGTAAAGTCTTGATTCATCTGACGTTGGCGGTTGTGTGAGTGCCGTTGATTGGCCTGGAAGTGCTTCGGACGAGATACACCCTATAACTGGTTTTACATTTAATATGCCTCTGTGCTACATGAACGACCTCGCACTGCCGTATGGACAAAGCTGCTCGATCGTTTATAATTAAAGTTAAGCGAAGCAGCGAGGCCGGGCGTCTTTTATGACAGCTGCCAAATAGCTGCAAATGAGGCTGTTCCTATGCTTATGCCCCTCTCCAGGACCGTAGCACATGGAAGGAGTTTCCTCCGGCGGGATGTGCATGGGCCCCCATGGCGAAGGGAGAAGCAACGGGTTCCGTAACGATGGGGGCTGTGCCCATGACGAGATGGGAGGAGGAGGAGGAGCTTAAACAGGACATGTTCGTAATCATTTTCTCATGCGGAGACTCCCCCGATGTAGAGGAAGAAGAAGAAGAAGAACGTTGTACATGCAACCGTAACAACTGTTGCTGTGAGACAACATCAAAAGGAATCTGGACGCAGACTCCTTATTCTTCTCTCTCTCTCTCTCTCTCTCTCTCTCTCTCTCTCTCTCTCTTATCGGTAGGAAGAAGATCTTTCTTATCGATAGGAAGAAGAAGGACAGAGAGAGAGAGAGAGAGAGAGAGAGAGAGAGAGAGAGAGAGAGAGAGAGAGAGATATCCCCAAACAAACACTCAGTGAGGTGACTTGGAGGTTAAATGGTAAATGGCACACCTTGCTTAGACACATCACGACAATCTCCCCCCACCCCCTTCCCCCCCTAGCCCCTTGCTCATTCCCTCCTCCCATCACCAGCCCCTAGAATGAAAAAAAGGTCAAAGAAAATGAAGTTACTGGCAATTCTATTAAAGAAAAAGTTACACCGTCATAACTATCTTTCCATCTCTGTCCCAGAAAGGAAGGTCAGAAGATACCTTCTGACTGTCAGTCTGTTTGTCCTTCTCTCTCTCTCTCTCTCTCTCTCTCTCTCTCTCTCTCTCTCTCTCTCTCTCTCAGCGCTCATTGTTTTTGCCAAGTAGGACAGGGCCTCTGGAAATCAGAGCTTTTGGCTCATATCACTTCTCGTGTAGCACAGTATTTCTTGTCTCTGTCCCCTGTAGCACAATACAAAGACGAGCGCGGCGCGGTTGCTCATTGAACTACATATTTCACGGACAGATTTTCGTTTTCCCTTTCACTTTTTCCTCTTTTCTCTTTTTTGTTTTTGCTTCTAAGCTTTTTTTTTTGGAAGCTTGAATTTCAAGTCAATGGCCCCTGTGGACTTGTTCCATGCGAAGAGGGTTCATCTTCTGAATAATAATAATAATGATAATAATAATAATAATAATAATAATAATAATAATAATAATAATAATTTCCCATTACCTTCTGTTACTTCTTCCTTATGAACACCATATTAATAGTAATTATAATAGTATTAATAATAATAATAATGGTTTCCCATTACCTTCTGTTACTTCTTCCTTATGAACACCATATTCTTTGGAAGCTTGAATTTCAAGTCAGTGGCCCCTTTGGTGGGCTTGTTCCATATAAAGATGGTTCCTTTTCCGTATAATAATAATATATGTTGAATTTTAGTTTACTTATTTGTAATTTTCTTCCCCATTCTTACGGAAGCTGGTTTTCAAAGTTAAGAGCTCCCTAAGATTTCGTTGTTTGAATGTTTGCTCATTCTGATTAACATATCAAAAAGGAAACTAAAGAAACAAATGACTATTCTTATAATTGTCAAGGAAAATTTCCAAACAAACAAAGGAATCTTATTTGCAACTATCAAAGGAGAACTAAATAAACAAACGACTCGTCTTGTAATTATCAAGGGAAAAATTTAGATAAAAAGGCTCTTCTTTGGAGCTGTCAAGGGGAAACTACAGTAAATAAAGAACCGATTAATCTTTGGAACTGTCAAGTGGAAACTAAATAAACAAACATCTATTCTTGTAACTGTCAAAGGAAGGCTTTTAATAAAAAAGACTTCTCTTTGGAACTGCAAGGGGAAACTATGTAAACAAACATCTGTTCTTGTAATTATCAAGGGGAAATTTTCAATAAAAAGACTCCTTTGGAACTGTCAAGGAGGTACTAAATAAACAAACATCTGTCCTCGTAATTGCCTAAGGAAAACTCGTAATAAAAAGACTCTTCTTTGGAACTGTCAAGGGGAAACTAAATAAACAAACATCTATTCTTGTAATTGCCTCAGGAAAGCTGAAAAAAGACTCTTCTTTGGAACTGTCAAGGGGAAACTAAATAAACAAACATCTATTCTTGTAATTGCCTCAGGAAAGCTGAAAAAAGACTCTTCTTTGGAACTGTCAAGGGGAAACTAAATAAACAAACATCTATTCTTGTAATTGCCTCAGGAAAGCTGAAAAAAGACTCTTCTTTGGAACTGTCAAGGGGAAACTAAATAAACAAACATCTATTCTTGTAATTGCCTCAGGAAAGCTGAAAAAAGACTCTTCTTTGGAACTGTCAAGGGGGGAAAACTAAATAAAGAACCGAATAATCTTGTAATTTTCCTAGGAAAACTAAAAAAAACAAAAGACTCCTTTGGAATTGTCAAGGGGAACTAAATAATCAACAAACATCTAGGGGAAAATTTAAATACAAAGACTCCTTTGGAACTGTCAAGGGGAAACTAAATAAACAACATCTATTCCTGTAATTATCAAGGGGAAAACTTAAATAAAAAGGAGGAAAATAAATAAACAAACGACTACTCTCGTAATTGTCAAGGGAAAACTTTCAATAAAAAATACTCTTCTTTGGAACTGCAAGGGGAAACTAAATAAAAAAGACTGTTCTTGTAATTGTCGAGGGAAAACTCCAAACAAACAAATTATCTTCTTTGGAACTGTGAAGAGAATACTAAACAAACAAACATCTGTTCTTGTAATTGCCCAAGGAAAAACTCAAAAAAGAAAACAAACCACCACTCTTGGAACTGCGAAAGAAAAACTTTACCGTTGCGCCACGTCCGTAAGTGATAAGTTTCAATGATCACCTGTGTTAGGTTCAAATGAGTACCTGATAATACCTACGTTTGTTTTTAATTTAGTTTCAGTAGTTATTTACTGTTCCTTCAAACTGGTTATTGGCAGGTTGCTTCGGTAAGGCCTGGGTGTCGCCCTCCAAGTTGCAGGTGTCGTGTACGCAGATAAACTGCCAGTCTTAAAGTAGATAAGAGTAAATCGGCCTTCGAAAAAATTTTGAATGTGGGTTTTGAAGATTTTAAATTTTCCTCCATTTTTTGTATGAAAACTGGATTTTTATTAAATTTTATTTTTTGCTATAATTAATAAAAACTGGCTTATATTTTTATATATAATTGAAAGGACAATAAGTTTCAAGCAGTTTACGAGAAATTTTAAGCGGGTTTTTAAACGTTCAAGTTTTTAGTTTTGTAAAAAATTGTTAGTTTAATATTTTTCCTTTTATCATTTTAACTGTATTAATTGAAAGATCGTTATAGATCAGCCAGAATGAAAACTTTGGCTGTGACTTTCACCTTTTTTTTGTATTTAATTCTCAATCATTTTTTTCGATTTAATTAGCAAACATTTTAGCGGAGCTTTTGTTATTTCTTTAGCATTGTGTTTCAGGATAAATTTTATGCAATCTTTTGAGCGACATCTATGATGCAGTATGTTGAACAATGCTCTTTACCTTCATATCCAAGACTCGAGTTACAAACTGAGTTCTGAAGCTTTCTGGGAAAAAAATGTTTATATCTAAAACTGAAATGCTTTGTTCAAGCAAGTTTTGTGTCTGTAAATCAGTTATTTAGATATTTACTAGAGTTCCTGAGCACTT